>NW_010962392.1:2318945-2320016 GCF_000463585.1 Tarenaya hassleriana | reverse complement strand
CGGGGGGAGTGATGGAAGAAGCGGCTCGGTGGGTGGTCGTATGGCGGCGGAAACGGCGGCGAGAACGGCGGTGGTGGGGCGCGGTGGCAGCTGTGAGGAGATGACACGGCCGAGTCCTGCGAAAACGGAATAAAAAGGCCAAAAAAAATAACAACACGGTCCGTGCAGATCGAGCACGGTCCGTGTCGATCTGTCGAATCAGTTGAACACGGCCGTGTTGCAGAAGAACACGGGCCGAGCAAAGCCAAAAGTTCGCAAAACGAACACGGCCGTGTTGAAGTAGAGCACGACCGTGCCGATTCTCTGTCAAAAGTTTGCAAAACCAAACACGGCCGTGTTGAGTGAGAACACGGGGCGTGCAAAATCTCTGTCAAATTAGCAAAAAAACGAACACGGCCGTGTTCAAATCAACACGGGCCGTGCAGAATCTCTGTGAAAATCTAAATAAGTGAACACGGCCGAGTTACTGACAACACGGGCCGTGCTGAATTCCGGCCAAAAAGAAAGATGAATAGTCCGGTGATCCGTGAGACCTGAAATAGCCAGAATTGACCACGAAAGAAGAAATAGCAATGAGCGGGTAGAGAGAATAAATAGAAAAGAAAGAGAATAATAAACCGAAACTAATATATAGTAAGGATACGGGATCGGGTTGCCTCCCGACAAGCGCTTGTTTTAGGTCGTTAGCTGGACCTGGCAAGGGTTCATGTCTCTGCGGGATCAGAGAGGGCGATGGCTCCTCTCGCATCCGATGGAAAAGCGGGGTTGTAAAGTTTCAGACGTTGAGCATTAGTTTTGAATGAGCTTCCGGAATGATCCCATAGTTCGATGGCACCGCTTGATGATACAGATTTGATCTTGAATGGGCCAGACCACCGGGATTTCAACTTCCCTGGAAAAAGTCGCAATCGTGAGTTAAACAAAAGGACAAGATCATTTACCTGAAAATGACGCTGGAGGATGTGCTTGTCGTGCCATTTCTTTGTCCGTTCTTTGTAGATTTTAGCGTTCTCATACGCATCAAGACGTATTTCTTCAAGATGATGGAGCGAGAGAACCCGTTTCTCGGCC
>NW_010962392.1:2316225-2316728 GCF_000463585.1 Tarenaya hassleriana | reverse complement strand
TTGAGTGTCAGTCGGCCGGCCCGAACGTGGACAATGGCATCTGCAGTGTTTAAGAATGGCCGCCCTAGAATAATCGGGATTTTGGCGTCTTCGTCCATGTCAAGCACAACGAAGTCGACCGGTACGTAGTAATCGCCTACTTTAAGCGGAACGTCCTCGAGAATACCCAGAGGGTATTTGATAGAACGATCAGCTAGTTGCAGAGCCATGCGAGTCGGTTTGAGTTCTCCAACGTTGAGTTTCTTGTAGATGGAGAGTGGTAGGAGACTTACACTGGCACCAAAATCACAAAGAGCACGATCTATAGAAACATTTCCTAGTTTGCAGGGAATCGAGAAACTACCTGGATCCGACATTTTTGGTGGCAGATCGTGTTGAAGAATGGCGCTGCACTCGGGATTAAGCGTGATGGTTTCCTTCTCGATGACGCGCTTCTTTGTGAGAATGTCTTTCAGGAATTTAGCATAGGATGGCATCTGAGTGATAACCTCGTGGAACGGCAT
>NW_010962392.1:2314379-2315330 GCF_000463585.1 Tarenaya hassleriana | reverse complement strand
TGGATTGATCTTAGATTTTGATTTACAACGAGAGTTGGAATTAGATTCGGAAAGAATTCATTGAATGAATTGATTAAGACTATTGAGAGATAGGTTAATCGGTTTAGGAACTGTGATAGTGATCGTTAATGCGTTTGATATTTTAATCTATTAGGTTGAGAGATCGATAGGTTAAATTATTGGATAGTGGATTTAGGACTTGAGAGAGCCAAATCTGATATTAGAACTTGAGATCTCCGATTAGAGTTCGATATTCGTATATTCTCCATCCTTAGAAACAATCCCTGCGCGTTAAGGTTATCCCGAAGCTACGGTGGTTTAATTATCTGATTTTACTTAGTTTATTTATTGCTTTATTTTCGGTATTCATCTATTCCATCTGCTATTTCCTGATCTGGTTCTTAGTCGAGTTTTGTTCTTAGTGTTAACTATTCCCTGTGTTCGATCCTGGTACTACAGTTGATCCGTATCCTTGCGGTATTCGCTGTATCTAGGTTTTTATTACTTGAGCTTATTTATACACCTAGATTTGCGTTATCAAGTTTTTGGCGCCGTTGCCGGGGAATAGTTTAGCGCTAGGGTAGAGATTCCTTTGAATCTAGATCCTCTCTCGTTACTTTTATCCCGTTCCTGATCTATTCTAGTTCGTTGTCCTATTTTTCTGGTGTGTAGGTTTCCCAGTGTATGACCAGGAGTTCTGGGCCTGACAACCTAGTCCCTTTTGATCCAGAAATCGAGAAATCCGCCAAACGCATTCGGAAGAAGAAGAAACAACAGAAGAAGATGGAGGAACGTGCCTTAGCTGTCGAGAATGACAATGATACCTATGGGGCATATCTTCAGCCCAAGTACACTCAACAGCTCTCATGCATTCGCCGGCCCGATATCGATCGCAATAAATTTGAATTCCAGCCGGCATTCATCAGTATGCTCAGCTCATCGGCATTTAGG
>NW_010962392.1:2313365-2314194 GCF_000463585.1 Tarenaya hassleriana | reverse complement strand
CTCGAGTATCTTCCTTTAGACCCTGCAAGAAAGTGGAGATAAGGTACCTTTTGTCCAAACCGTGATGAGGGCAGAGGCGCTGATATCCAAGAAAACGATCCCATGTCTCGCGCAAAGATTCATCTGGTTCCTGCATAAAAGAGTTGATCTGTTGCTTCGCGAGCTGGGTTTTGCTGGCAGGGAAGAATCGCTGCATGAACTTCTCTTGCATCTGATCCCAAGAGAAGATAGAATCTGGTGGCAGTGTGTAGAGCCATTCTAATGCAGCGTCCATTAGAGAGAATGGAAAAGCCATTAGCATAAGTGACTCATCGGTGACTCCTTGAACCGTCTTCACAGACTGGCATAACAGTTTGAATCGAGTCAGGTGGGGGATTGGATCTTCATTAGGTCTGTCCCTAAATGCCGATGAGCTGAGCATACTGATGAATGCCGGCTGGAATTCAAATTTATTGCGATCGATATCGGGCCGGCGAATGCATGAGAGCTGTTGAGTGTACTTGGGCTGAAGATATGCCCCATACGTATCATTGTCATTCTCGACAGCTAAGGCACGTTCCTCCATCTTCTTCTGTTGTTTCTTCTTCTTCCGAATGCGTTTGGCGGATTTCTCGATTTCTGGATCAAAAGGGACTAGGTTGTCAGGCCCAGAACTCCTGGTCATACACCGGGAAAAACCTACACACCAGAAAAATAGGACAACGAACTAGAATAGATCAGGAACGGGATAAAAGTAACGAGAGAGGATCTAGATTCAAAGGAATCTCTACCCTAGCGCTAAACTATTCCCCGGCAACGGCGCCAAAAACTTGATAACGCAAATCTAGGT
>NW_010962392.1:2298523-2312502 GCF_000463585.1 Tarenaya hassleriana | reverse complement strand
GGCCGTGTTTGACTCGACACGGTCCGTGTCAATTGTCTGTAAGAATGTCTTCGTTTCCTCGCTTTTGCACGGCCGTGTTTAAACTCGACTCGGCCGTGTTCAGGCGCAACTCGAGCTAGAAATGCCTTGATCGTTCTGTTCCGGTCCCGTGTGCTCCGAAGTCCTCGATTATGCTCCTTTTACATCCATAGTGCATCCATCACCTGTTCAATCACCAGAAAATGCAGAAGAAGCAAAACCCAGTGCTAAAATGATCTTAAGTGTCTAATGATTCATACAACCGATGCGAAAGTGCTACACAATGGGCTTTGAAATAGATGAGAAAATCGTGTTATCAGATGGACACTTGATTGGTTGCGCCCAGTCCTTTGCAAAAAACATGGGGTTGTATGGGCACCGAGTTGGCTGTCTTAGGTACGTAATTGACCGATCTACTTTGTTTGAATTTTTTTTTAATTTATGAACCTCTAGTTTTTTTTTATGTTCATCAAGATTGTCTCCTCCCTCTTTCTATACATATTATAATCACATATTGAGGTTTATTGAGAGATTATTCTTTGTCCTCCCGACCAAATTGATACCTAACGAAAACGCTATCTCTACATGTCTAGTGTCCTTGCCAATGACGCAGTTCAGGCAAGCATGATGAGGTCCCAGTTGCAGCAGATTGCGCGGTCAATGTATGGAAGCCCCCCAATGCATGGACTGTTGCTTGTCTCTACGATTTTAACCAATCTCGAAATCAAAGCCCTATGGGAAAGAGAATTGAAGGTCTTTTTGAGAAATTTTGTCTACCATCTTTAAAATTTCAGTACATTTCATGCTCATATGATCATGAAACGTTGAAAAGTTTTTGCCATGCCATGTAAAGGTCATGACTAACCGGATTCAGACAATGCGAACTGCCCTGCGTGAAGAGCTTGAGAAACTTAGTTTTTCTCTCAACTGGCAACACATAACAGACCAGGTCAGAAACTGACAATACATATGTTCTTCTGTTCTGGGTGGCGACTATATGGAATTTTGACATTATTGGAGGAAAAAATGTAAGAAATTTACTCTCCATCCGGAGGAAAATGCTGAAAAGCTGAACGGATATGAAAGGAGACACATGGATTTGGACCGTAACCACAGCTGTTTAAAGAATATGTGATGTTCTGTGTCCTGTTTGCCCACAATGAATTCTGGAAACCATACCAAAATAATAATATAGACAAAGTATGTTAGTTGACCTTTGTTTGATATCCTTGCTTAAGACTTAAGGCAAGTTAATCGTGTAAGTTACATAATTTTGTACAGAATGTTGGCCCAATTTGAGAATTCTGTGTAAATTTTGATAACAACACAGGTTGGGATGTTTTGCTTTTCTGGCCTGGCCCCGAATGAAGTGGAACGGCTGAGGAAGGAATTCCACATATCCATGACCATTGATGGCCGCATAAGGTAACATTACCCGAAATCTTCCTTAAAAGATCCATTATTCATGTTCACTGTCATATTTCTCTAATATGAAACTTTTCACGACTGTTTTCATGGTAAATTCAAAACAGCATGGCGGGTGTTACTCCGAGCAATGCGACTTACATAGCAAATGCAATTCATCAAGTCACCCGAGAGAGAGCGAGGATGTAGACGAGGATTGATCTTGGCCTCTGGAACTGAGGTGACAAATTCTTGCATTAGATTCGTGAAGGAATTGATCAAATACACAAAAAAAAAAAAAAAACTTTATTTGATTCTACTGGAAGGACAGATTATATGTGTAGAATACTCATCCGCTTGTTAAATCATCAAAACCTTAAACATGTATTTATGGTATTTAAACATGTAAATCTGAAGAATGAGAACCTTGAGTCTTGTGTATCTTTATTTTTATTGAACTCGTGAATGTAAAACTTAGTATGATCAATCAAATGAATGATGATGCATATACACTAGTGGGTTGATGGATAAATGGAAAATTCACAATGTCGTGTTATCACGTTATTTCAGCATTTATACATGTCTTGGGAATCATAGAATACCATTTCCATGCAAACTCGTAAGCTAGATTGTGACAGTTGAGGCATAAATACTGGTGGGTTTGTCTCATAAGTCTGCATTTTTTGTCTCAGATGAATAGAGAGTGTGACGTCATCAATGGCTTCCATGGCAGCTACTGATCCTGAAGCACGAACCGGTGGTCTCAAAAGATGGACCGAGGGCAGAATCCCATGACCTCTGTTGCTCAAGAAACGCTGGCGAATCAGAGGACGACAATACAGAGAGTGAAGAACTCGGTGAAACGGCTTTCTTGATGCGTTTCAGGCTGATTCTCATGATGAATGCGTTGAAAAGATCCGATCTCGGGCATTTCCCTGAGCCCATTCTTACGAGGAATGCGTTGAAAAGATTCAATCTTGGGGATTTTCCCGAGGTTTTGAGGTGTTGATTGGGCGGGTAGGAAGGAGGAGGAGTGAGAGGGGGAGGCGGTAGAGAGGGAGAGGAGTGACAGAGAGCGTTTCTGGGCATTCCAGGACGTAATTCCCAAGTAAAGGGCACGGAAACTGAGTTTTGAAATGGCGATTCGGGGGCGGTGCGTTCTTTGGAGAGCAACTTGGTGAAGAATTTGCTCTCTTCTGTGATCCTGAAGCTGCTCTTTGGTTGAAGGTCTAACATTCTTGTCTGTTTTTTCTTTGAACGTAGGAAGATACTATGAGCTGAGCTGAAGAAGAATATATAGGTAGGTGGTGTCATTGGTATTTGGTAAACCATTTACAATTGCGTTCTGCGTTAAAATTAAAAACGCTGTATCTGTCCATTTTGCTATGGGGTTTTGTAAAATTTTTTAAAAAAAAGTTTGTATATACAATCTCAAAAACTATTTCTCTGTATTTTATTACCAAAATTTATATAAAGACACACTAAGTGGGCGTGCAACCATTCAATACTTTGTTGGCCAGAATTATAGTCACCATTTTTATTTCTATGGTTGGCCCTAAACGTAGAAATCAGATCGCGAAAAAGTTAAACGCTTTAAATAGCGTTTACCAGTTGACTCTAAATTTGGACCGGTGTTTGTTGGCGGTTTGGTTGTAATGAAGTGCGATTTTCCGGTCTGAAGATTCTTTGTGCTGATGTGATATGGAACATTCGTGGCTACTAATGTGACACAACACTTCCGTATGAAGTGGGATTCACTGAGCTGTCCTTTTATGGCCGGTCCACTATAATTAATATTTCTCTCTCTTTTTTTTTCCTGGTTAAGGCGAACCGTTATTACATAATTCATTGTTATCAATTATTGAAATTTGAGGGAAAAAATGTATTTATATAACTGTATTCGACATTATAAATGTATGTACTCCCACGAGTTTCACTGGTGGGGAGGTTAGAGATATTAAATATACAAATAGCATTTTCTATAACTTTTATTTGTTAAAAAAACATCCACATATGTATATGACATTATATGATCCACGTGAATATGCACATGCAAGTTATGTGTGTGAGTGATCTCACTTGTTCGATATGGTCATCTAACGGTTTCACTCTTTATTGCATAATTTTATTATTTATTTAATTTCCAATAGTTAATTTCTGTTTAATTTTTATAGGGGGGGACTAGTGACAGCAATTGGTCCTTCCAAATTCCATACTGGTAAGTTCAAATTATATATATAGATATAGATATATATGTACGTGTGTATTGTGTTGTTGTATGTAAGCCCACGTAGTGTAGTGTATTGCATATATAGTAACTTTTATTTTATTTTTTACATTTATTTATACATATGTGATTTGTATGCATTCATTTTCTTATAATGGGCTGGACTTATATAGATTAAAAAAAAAAACAAAAAATGTAGCGGAGCCAGCCAATAACATTTTTAATGGAAAAAAAAAGAGAGAGAAATATTAAATAAATGTGATGAAGAACAAAATCAAAAGGCGAAATGATTATTGCAATGGACAGTCAGAACTGTCCATCTGCAAAGAATTGGAGGGATTTGTTTGTCATCATATATATATATATATATATAGTATTGAAAACGATGGTTTATATTTCGGTAAGGATATTTTATTTGGTTGATTTTTCGTTATTGTAGTTTAGGCTAAGCGTCGAATTGTTATTACAAAATGTTTTATTTTATTCGTTATTTCATATCCGGTTATAAAAAAAAAAATATATAACTATTGGGCTTCGTGTGAGAAGGCTGAACCCAAATGGGCTTCACTATTTCTAGTTTATGATTTTATTTTAAGCTGTTGTGTTAGTGTTTAGATTCAATTCTTAATAGACATATATGGGCCTATGGGCTTTACGAATTGGCCCAATAAGATAATTATACATGTAGATCCAATATTATACGTTACAAAAAAAATAAAATAAACATAGAATGGTCGGATAAGATCGTAATATGATACTTTGCAACGTTCGAGCCATGGCCCATGATTATACTGTTTACGTCCAATAGGCCTTCCAAATATACTCGATATATATATATATATATATATATATGTGTCCCTTCATTATAGTATAATATATAGTGGACCTACATTTTGACCGTTGGACATCCATCGAGCAATAATATCAAAACTAAAAAAAAAATAACTAAAAGAGAAAAAAAACATATAAAAGATGAGTTCTTTAACCCAAAAAAAACCCTCCTTAATTGGCTCAAATCAACGTTAGTAACGGTCAAGATTATTTTCCCTTTTTCTTTCTAAAGTCAAATTCCCCAATATGTTTTATTATTAGAAAATATATAATTAATTCAAAACATTTATTACTATTTTTTACACATAAAAAACCAAATATAATTATTGATTCAAAAACTAAAATGGTGGGAACATTTTTTATATTTATTTTTAATTTTTTTTCCCTCTCGTTCAACGCACAGAAGACCGTGCAGTACCGTTCGGACATGTCTTAGTCACAGCAGTATCGAAGAGAACAACACTCTGCTTCCACTTTCCGACAAAATAAATCTCTCGCTCTCTCCACTTCGATCCTCTCACCTACCGAGTACCAACCTCACTCTATCTGTCTTCTTCTTCTGTAGCACTTTTTCATGGCCGAAACCCTAGAATCGAGCTCATCAATGCAGCCCGTAATTACCAACCACCCGGATCCGGACCCGTCGGAGCCCCGGAGCCAAGGCCGAGTGGAGATCGACACGTCGGCGCCGTTCGAGTCCGTGAGAGAAGCCGCCACTCGGTTCGGCGGATTCGGTTTCTGGAAACCTTCTCATCTTCATAGAGTTCCAGAGACTCCTCAGGTCTCTCTCTCTCTCCGTCTTTCTAGGGTCTGTGTCTAATTTTGGGGGCTTGGTGTTTCATCTGTTGCTGTTTACTTTTTAAGCGTGCTTGAAAGCCCATGCCCTGAAATTGGATTGTTCGGATATGGCGGTGATTTTGTCTGAAACGAAAAGATGATGATGTCCCAATGAGTATCTCTCTGTTGCTGAGAAATTAAGACTTGGTGTTTGATGATTATGTTTGGTTCTTGCGCTAAACACCATTATGATGTCTGATTATTGTTTACTGTTTACGGGATCAGGGAAAAAAAAAAGGATCTGTCTGATGCTTCTGTCTTATGTTGGATAGTTGTAGCATGAACCTAAGAATCCCATTGTCAACCTGATTTTCAAGGCAGTAACTTTTGATACATCAGTTTGGTAAGATGATGTTCTGTTCTTGGTCTGCTCCTGTAATGGAAGTTTCTCTGGCAATCCCGCTTTCAATTTGCTAGAAATTTTTTCATAGCATCATATCTCAGAGTTTTGCAAATCCTGGGTCTGATTTAGAGAAAGCTTATTAGCATTTCCACCAATGGTGATGTCGTGGTGACAGGACGACATAGAAGAAGCCGATATCACGCAACTGGAAGCTCAGGCGGCATTGCTGGAGAATGAGCTGATCGTCAAAGAACGTGAAACACTAGAGGTTCTGAAAGAGCTTGAATCAACAAAAGCCACAGTTGAAGAGCTCAAATCAAAGCTTCAGCAGAAGGAAGCTTCTGAAAAGGAAAACAGCGGTCAGCCGGCCGGTGAGATATTGATGGAGCTGAACCAGGCGAAGATGAACCTGTGCAGAACAACGGAAGACCTGGCAGGAATACGTGCATCAGTCGAGTTGCTGAACAAGAAGCTGGACGATGAAAGGACTGCACTTGAGAAGACCCGTGAACGATTAGCCCAGAAGTCTCTGAAGGTGCGTTCTCTAGAGAAGGAGGTGGATGGTACTGAAACAAGGCTGAGATTCGCCAAGGAGAATTGCCCCGAGAACGCCTCAGAAATCTCAAAGGGGGTTCAGAGATTGAGCCGGGAAGCCGAGGAGTTCAAGAAGATGGGAGAGAACGCGAAATCGGCAGTAGTGAGAGCCATGGCTGAGATCGAAGACACGAGAAACAAGATCAAGACTGCCGAGATAAGGCTGGTGGCGGCTAGAAAGATGAAGGAAGCCGCCAGAGCAGCTGAAGCAGTGGCACTTGCTGAAATCAAGGCTGTGACGACGGGAAGCAAGAACAATGATGTAGTGATGATCTCGGCTGAAGAGTATGCTTATCTAACGCAAAACTCTAAAGATGCCGAGGAAAAAGCCAGGAAACGAGTGGAAGATGCCGTGTCTAGAGTCGACGAAGCAAACGTATCTAAGACAGAGATTCTGCAGAAAGTAGACAAGGCTGCCAAAGAAATCACAACCAGCAAGAGGGCACTAGAGGAAGCCCTCGAGAGAGTCAAGGCGGCTAACTCTGCAAAGCTAGAAGCAGAAGAGGCGCTTCGGAAATGGAGATCGGATAACGGGCAGAGGAGAAGATCGTCGTCGGTGAACAACAGGGCGAAGTTCAAGAACCATTGTCCTCCACAGCACAGGAGGGAGACACATCTGATGGATGTTAACGGCCTGAATCTGACAAAAGACGGGTTGCCCTCGGTGCCCGTGCTGAAACCCACAATGTCGATAGGGCAAATCCTGAGCAGGAAGCTGCTTCTGGCAGAGGAGTCGGAAATGGCTGTGAGACGGAAAGTGTCGCTTGGTCAGATGCTTGGTAAGGCTGACAACAATGGGGAAAGCAGTGTGAGCAAGAGGAAGAATGTTGGCAAAAGGTTGACAGGGAAGAGGAAGAAGTTTGGTTTCGCGAAGTTCTCTGTCTTGTTGAACAAAGAGAGCAAGAAGAAGAAGAAGAAGATTGCTTTGAACTTGAGGTGAGTGATTGGTCCTAGTGGTTTGCTGGCTTTGAGATCTTGTAATGAATGTCTCTCTAATGTGAATCAGCTGAGCTTAGTTATATCTATGTATATCTTGAACCCAACTGCCATGTCTTGTCTGTAACAACAATGGCTTCATCACACAGTTTACTGAATGCTTCTGATCCATTTTATTCCCTTAGATGTGTTCATTTCCTGAAAGGGGTCATTTATACGGAAACTTTTAGAATTATTACAAGTTCGTAAATTAAACGAGACGAAGGGATTGGGAGACAATTCGCTACTCGGCAAAAAGGTGGGCCTATAATGGGGCCTAAAAACGTATTGTGTGACGTGTCGCTCTGTCATTGGCTACTTTATTTCTCATTCGCGAGATCCTCCCAAGATCTGCCAACAAGGGCTTCCACCGCTCCTCCCGTCACCAACTCGATGTATTTTTCCATTCAATTGGCAAGTATTCAGAAAATACGGCTTATATAATCAGCCATTAACTAACAGATGGGCTGATTTCCTCTTCTTTTTTCTGTCTGAAAGTGGACACAACAAACGGCGCGGTTACCGACACGAGTTCTGAACACTAAACTATAGGACAAGTGTTATATATTATATCTACAAAACCATCGGAGATTTTTTGACAGATTCCCAAATGCATAGAAACAGCAAAAACATAAAATTATAAATGGTCCAATCAAATCCCGATAAATAGTCAATAAAAAAAAACGCTGCCCCCCGTGACATTATAGCCGTTGGCCATATTCTCATGTTGGCGCAAGACTTAGAAACTAGCCGTTACACGACACACCATAGCAAAGACAGACAGAGAAAAAAAAAAAAACTCTTAAATCTACGCTTCCTTCCTCCAAAAACAAGATCCTAAGCTCTTCTTTCTTCTCTTGTTCATTTTTACAATAACTCTGCCTCTTTCTTCTTTGATTTTTCTCTTCTTCTTTTAGGATTCTTTGATTCTTTCTAAAACGAAGAGCGCTTATCCTTGTAAAATGAATGGATTTTACAAAAACCCATCTCGAGTTCTTCCCAAGGGAGGAAAAAGCTATAGACTTCACCTGGGTTTCTTCACAAATCTCCTCTTCTGCCTCTCACTGTTCACTCCTCAAGCTATTGCGGGCCACCACCCCTTGGATGGTGTGATCGTGACTCAGGCGAACTACCAGGCCCTTCGTGCCATCAAACACGACCTCATTGACTTCGCCGGCATTCTCAGGACCTGGAACGACTCCGGCCATGGCGTCTGCTCCGGCGGCTGGGCCGGAATCAGGTGCCTTAGAGGCCAGGTCATCGCTATTCAGCTCCCGTGGAAAGGCCTCGGCGGCAGAATCTCCGAGGAAGTCGGAAAACTCACCGCTCTCAGAAAGCTTAGCCTTCACGACAATGTCATTGCCGGTTCCATCCCTCAGTCCCTCGGCTTCCTCCGCAATCTCCGCGGAGTCCATCTTTTCAACAATCGCCTCTCGGGTTCGATCCCTGCCTCCATTGGTAACTGCCCTCTTCTCCAAAATCTTGATCTGAGCAATAATCAGTTATCCGGGTCCATCCCTTCTCGTCTGGCCGTTTCCACCAGGCTTTACAGGCTCAACCTTAGCTATAATTCGCTTTCTGGTCCACTTCCCGTTAGTCTCACCCGGCCATATACACTCACGTTTCTTGATCTTCAGCACAATAACCTCTCTGGTTCAATCCCTGTCTCTTGGGGAGATCAAACACTGAGAAATGAGTCCCATCCTCTCAAAATCTTGAACCTCAATCATAATCTCTTCTCTGGAACTGTTCCTCCGTCTCTTGGGAAGCTTGTCTTGTTAGAACATGTCTCTCTAGATCATAACCAGATCTCCGGGGTCGTTCCCCGGGAGTTGGGAACTCTTTCAAACCTTCAGAACCTTGATCTGTCTTTCAATTCGATCATCGGGACCATTCCAAACAGCTTCACCAACCTTTCCTCTCTAGCTTTGCTGAATCTCGAAAACAACCGCCTCAACGGGCGAATCCCGGAAGCCATTGATGGGATGCAGAATCTTATATTGCTTAACCTCAAGAGGAACAAGTTTGAAGGCCGAATTCCCGAGACCATAGGGAACATCTCCAGAATCAGTCAGCTCGATCTGTCTGAAAACAACTTCACCGGGCAAATCCCCCAATCTCTGATCAATCTTGCGAATCTCTCTTCTCTAAACGTCTCGTTCAACAGCCTGTCCGGACCCGTCCCACCTCCTCTCGCCAGAAAGTTCAACTCGAGTTCTTTTGTCGGAAACCTTCAGCTCTGTGGCTTCAACGCCTCAAACCCATGTCCTTCTCCAACTCACCCTCCGAATCTTTCGCCACCAGCAGAAACCCAACAACCTCAAAAACACCACCACCACCACAGAAAACTATCCGCTAAAGACATAATTCTCATCGCCATTGGAGCTCTTTTAGCTGTTCTGCTCCTGTTATGCTGCATCCTACTCTACTGCCTCATGAAGAAACGCTCTGCTCTGAAACAAAAGGAAGGGAAGATCTCAACAAGGTCCGCCCCCGAGAAGGCGGCAGAATCAGCAGCAGGAGGCGAGATGGGAGGAAAGCTGGTGCATTTCGAAGGCCCGTTTGTGTTCACGGCCGACGATCTTCTGTGTGCTACGGCTGAGATAATGGGGAAGAGTGCTTATGGGACGGTTTACAAGACGACGCTTGAGGACGGTAACGAGGTGGCGGTGAAACGGCTGAGGGAAAAGAACACGAAAGGGGTGAAAGAGTTTGAAGCAGAGGTGGCGGCCTTGGGGAAGATTCGGCATCCAAATCTTCTGGCACTTAGGGCTTATTACTTGGGTCCCAAGGGAGAGAAGTTGATCGTCTTTGACTACATGCCTAAGGGAAGCCTCTCTTCGTTTCTTCACGGTAAGTAAGAATAAAAATCCACATTTATAATTATTCTTATCCAAAGTTTTGATTTTGCGCAAACCCTTAATCCGAAATTTCGATTTTAACTCAAAACTTTCGGGCTTTTGGCATCCCGTTGTTACAAACGCTCTGAGTCCCTAAAGTCTCTCTTTTCATGTGAAATCTTGCACAATGACAGCTCGAGGCCCAGAGAGTCTAATCCCGTGGGAAACGAGAATGAAGATAGCGAAAGGAATAGCTCGAGGCCTTTCTCACCTCCACACAAAGGAGAACATGGTCCACGAGAATCTCACAGCGAGCAACATCCTCCTGGACGAGCAGACAAATGCTCTGATCGCCGATTACGGTCTCTCCAGTCTCATGACTGCGGCAGCGGCCACAAACGTGATCGCGACGGCTGGGACGCTCGGCTACCGAGCTCCAGAGTTCTCCAAGATGAAGTACGCGAGCACAAAGACAGATGTCTACAGCCTAGGAGTCATAATACTGGAGCTTCTGACGGGGAAGTCCCCCGGAGAGACGACGAATGGATTGGATCTGCCTCAGTGGGTTGCTTCCGTCGTGAAAGAGGAGTGGACCGGTGAAGTATTCGATTTGGAGTTGATGAGAGAGGCTCAGCACGTTAGGGACGAGCTTCTCAACACTCTGAAGATGGCTCTGCATTGTGTGGATCCCTCGCCGGAGGCTAGGCCGGAAGCTCTGGAAGTTCTTCAGCAGCTGGAGGAGATTCAGCCGGAGCTGGCCGAGATTCTGCCGGATCCGGCGACAGAGACGGTGGAGGCGGCTGGTTCCGGCGATGGAGAAGCAGAGGAGCATACATACAAAGGATGAATAAAAAAAAAGGTTCGGAGTGGAAGAATAGGAGGTTTGTCATATATATATGACATGTTCGTTTCTCACGGAAGCTGTTTATTATTATTTTTATTTTACAATTTTTGTAAATCGGGTAGCCCGACCAAATCCAAAAACCGATTTAAGTCTAACCCCATTTTTCGGATCTGCATATTCAAATCCGAACCGGATCATTTTTCATGCATATATCTTCCTAATAAAATCACTATAAACTTGATTTGGACTGGGCCGTAGAGAGATCTTGTTGACGGGCCTATTGGTCCAATACTAATGGGCCCACCACATCACGCATTTGTACGATAAAGTGATAATAAATTATAATCAACCAAGCATTATGTAAAACCAAATAAAGTGATAATAAATAGTTGTTTCTACTTTTTTCATCAAAAGATATTTTATATTGTACATATTTATTGGATACATTCCGTTTGATTGTGTCTAAATTTTTTTTAAAAAAAAAATCAGTGAAAAAGTCTCAAATTTCTTATTTTATTACATAATATTTATGATTATATAGTTGTATGACAGAGCATAAATTCTTCCCAAGGCATGAAAAATAAAGGGAAGAAAAGCAGGGAGGGTGCATTAAAATATTCCTTTTGAAAAAACTAGCCGTTGGTTTCATTTCAAATCCCTCGAGAGCCGCTCTCTCCTCTAACGTTCGGAAAATATTTTCTATCGTTTTCCGTTTTTTTTTCTTTTTCCTTTTTATTCATCACGCCGATGTAGTTTTTATTCTCACCACACACGCCGTTTTATACCCAGATCCACCTCTCCCTCTCTCTCACTGTGGAAGAAGACGAAGAGGATAACGCCTCCCCGTCTGTCTCTTCGTCTTCGTCTTCCTTCCTGCTTCAATCGATAGTGCCCTCTGATTCTTCTTGGACGGAGCAATTCGATTGCGATTAGGGTTTTGGGTATTTGATCCTCGTCTTGATTTAGGGATCTGAATACGAAAGTTATGGCTGCGGTTAATGGGCATCAGGGAAATACTCCGGCGGCTACCGCCGGATCCAAACAAGCTGCGCCTCCAGCTAAGAGCGTTGACTGCCAATCCGTGCTCAAAAGGTTTTTCTTCCTTTCCATTCTTTTCCTATCTTGGCCTTTTACATGATGAATCTTTTGATTTTGTTCGATTGCTATTGTTCATTGTGTTGACTGATTCTGTGTTTCTCTGGATTGGGTAATTGAATTGGGTTTATTTGGTTTCGATCTGACTTCTTTATCTCTCCGATCTTCTGGTGTGGTTTCAATCTGAACTCTGCCATTAGAGCTCCTCCGAGAAAACTAATCATTTACCAATTTGAAGGATCTATTTCTCGATAAACGTCTTGTTCGAACGTTGGTTTTCCTGGAAATTTGGTCGATTCCTAATGGGTTCTTCTTCCCTACCTATGAATGCAGGCTACAATCTGAACTGATGAGTTTGATGGTAAGTCCCTTCCCCATTCTCTTATATTCATTCGATCCTCTCTGATTGGTAAAGAAGCTAAAGATGGGTTGGCTATGGTGGTTCAGATGAGCAGTGATCCCGGAATTTCAGCATTCCCAGAGGAAGAGAACATATTCTGCTGGAAAGGGACAATCTTGGGAAGCAAAGACACTGTGTTCGAAGGAACTGAGTACAAACTCTCTCTCTCCTTCTCCAATGACTATCCCTTCAAGCCTCCCAAGATTAAGTTCGAAACAAGCTGCTTTCACCCCAATGTCGATCTCCATGGCAACATTTGTTTGGACATTCTTCAGGTAGAATAAAAAGAACGTTGGTTAAATCATGTAAATGTTGCCATGAATCAAGAAGAATCCATGTTTGTGTATCTTTTGTTTGCAGGATAAATGGTCATCTGCCTATGATGTAAGGACAATATTACTCTCCATCCAGAGCCTTCTGGGAGGTAATAGATTTCTGGGGTACCCTTTTGATTTCCATGAGCCATTGTGTTTTGGTTGAAATCTGACATCCGATTTTTGATTGTGATCTCTCTCGTTGATCAGAACCGAACATCAGCTCGCCATTGAACACTCAAGCAGCTCAGCTATGGAGCAACCAGGAAGGTAAAGATACTGATTATATAAACAAGACAGAATTTCTGGGTGGTATCTGAATTTAGTTCTTATTATCACATGCTTTTGCCTCGCAGAGTATAGGAAGATGGTTGAGAAACTCTACAAGGCTCCAACAAGCGCATGATTTTCGGATCGATTTTTCCAGAATCTTTCATATGTGATCCAGAAGAATCTATGTCCATTTGCCTCATTTTTTATTCTCTACATTGTAACACCATGCTCTTGTCTGAAACCTGAGTGAAACATTTAGCAATGATCTTCCTTTTTGACAGTCTGCATTTTGACCTCTATCACACCGCAGAGACCACGAGACTAGCCAACGTTCCTGTTGAATTGTAAAATCAACAGAAAAGGGGCTTATGCATGTAACAAATGCTGTTTCTAAAATTAGGGTTTGTTCACAACCAAGAATCAAACAAATGGGCAGTAAAACCCATTATAGAAGGATTTTTATTCAGAGGGGACAACGTTAAAGAGACATGACACAAAGCTGTTCCTGTGAAGAAGCAAAAAACCCACCCACAAACTTCAAGAGTTGGAATGATGAAACATATTATTACAAAGACTGATTGATACCCACCCAGAAAGCCTTATTGCATTTCACAAGAAGGGTGACAACGAGCAGAGTGATCTCGATGATGCAGAGAATCAAGAGAGACCGATAACCTTTCCAGTAGAAGTATCGAGATCAATGTCGTAGAAGCAAGGTCTCGTTGGGAGTCCAGGCATTGTACTCATCGTACCGACCAGTGGATAGATGAAACCAGCTCCAATGCTGGCTCTCACATCTCTTATCGGTAACACAAACCCTGTTGGTGCTCCTTTCTTTGACGCCTCATGTGAGAACGAGTACTGGGTTTTCGCCATGCAGATCGGGAGATTAGAGAACCCTTGCTTGGTATATATCTCAATCTGCTTCTCGGCCTGCGTTATGTTATGCACAAACAAGAACAAGACAAGAGGTAAGGAAAGAGT
>NW_010962392.1:2263192-2298364 GCF_000463585.1 Tarenaya hassleriana | reverse complement strand
AACTGTCGACAAGAGTGATAAAGACGACAGTATCAGATAGAAACTGCCCCTGATAATTTGGGTGGTTTGCAGCAGGATTTAGTGGTGATTTTGGAGATTCTTCAATCACATTTTGTATGGATTATTGGATTTAGGGTCTTAATAACATTTTTTTGAAAAGTTTAAGGTTAACCGAGTCAATCTGCAAAATGCCATGAACTCCCAATGATTTTTGGGTTCAGACTCAGGCACATGGCAAGGAATATCTCCGACTGAATTCTGAAAATATCAGTTGCAAGATGATGACAGAGTCCGGACTCTACCTGCTCTGAGTATTCAACTCCACTAGCTCCATACGAATTGGCTATAGCCTCAATTTTTTCTTTGATGCTAGTGTCCAATGGGTACAAAAACCTAAGCGGCTGTGTCATGCTCTTGCAAGCTTTCTCCGCTGCAATACCGAGGTCAACCTACCATTCACACAAGATATATACTCATCAGTCATAAACACAGAAAAATCAAGAACTTGTAGTCATAAAAGTTTGAGTTCATCAATCAGTAAAGATCAAGTTACCGCTCCTTTCCCACCATGAGCATGGTGAGTACAAATCACAGCATCAAATGCACCGGCATCCAATGCGGCTTTCCTCACTGAATTTAGTTCTGCTTCAGTATCTGTCGAAAACTTATTCACAGCAACAACTACACTGACACCGTATGCCTTTGTGTTTGAAATATGCTTGGCTAGATTCACACATCCAGCTTCAACCAGGGAAACATTCTCGTTTATATATGCAGAGTCAAGAGGCTTCCCAGCAACAACCTCAGGTCCACCACCATGCATTTTCAAGGCCCTCACAGTCGCAACAACAATCGCGCATTGAGGCGTTAGTCCACTGTATCGACATTTAATGTTCATGAACTTCTCTGTTCCGATATCTGAACCAAAACCCGCTTCAGTAACTACAAACCCACCAGGTCCTACTAGCTTCAAGGCAATCTTATCAGCAATGATAGACGAATTTCCATGGGCAATATTCGCAAAAGGGCCAGCATGAACAAGGACAGGTGTTCCTTCAAGCGTCTGCATGAGAGTAGGGTTGATAGCATCCTTCATCAGAACAGTCAAGGCACCTCCAACCCCGAGATCATCTGCAGTTACCGGATCCCCAGCTCTGCTATTACCAATCACCATTTTCCCGAGCCTCTCTCTCATATCAGCTAGAGATGTCGTGAGAGCCAGAACAGCCATAATTTCACTGGCAACCGAAATGTCAAACCCAGTTTCTCTCGTCATCCCCTTTTCCTCAGGGCCTTGCCCAACAGTAATTTTCCTCAAGAACCGATCATTAACGTCCATCACTCTTCTCCATGTGACAGAATTAGGATCAATATCAAGCCGGGAAAATTTCTTTATCTCCTCGGGAGTAAGATCTCCAGGATTGGTCTTGGAGATACCAAGCTTCTTCAAACGCCTGAACATGATGTCACAGAATGTCCGTTTTCCTTCTTTATTTGGTGGGCATAACCTATTGAAAAGAGCCTTGTCGGATTGGGATGCCTCGTGGAAAATCCGAGTATCAATAGCAGCAGCTAAAAGATTGTTTGCAGCAGTTATAGCGTGAATATCTCCAGTAAGGTGAAGATTGAACTCATCCATCGGAATCACCTGACTGTACCCGCCACCTGCTGCACCACCTTTGATTCCAAAGGTCGGTCCTTGTGAGGGTTGACGAAGACAGGTCATGACCTACAGCACAACATGTGATATTACTCTTACAACAAAATGTAATAAATTCTGTATAAAAGTCATTGCCCAAGTGTCAGCAATGGGAATTCAGGGGGGAGGGGGAAGATAAGCTTATACAAAGTTTATGAAACAAGCAGATTAAGCTAAAAGAGAAAGTATAATGTAAGAATGTGAACCTTCTTATTGAGGTGTGCCCCGAGGGCTTGGCAAAGTCCTACTGTGGTAGTAGACTTGCCTTCTCCGAGTGGAGTGGGAGTAATCCCACCAACCACAACATAGTATCCGTCTTCTTGTTCTTGGAGCTCTTCAAGCACGGACAATAGAACCTAATTCACACAGCACTTGATTCGATAAGAAATTTAAAGACTAAAGGCAAAACTCGTGTTAGAGAAACAGACAAATGTGAATAAATAAAGCTCAGAAGCACCAAGAAAGCTAACCAAACCTTTTAAAAAGATTAATATTGTTTTGAAAAGAGAAATCTTTCTAAATATTTCTTTCCAAGGAGAGATCCATGAAACTTTGATTTTCAACTAGACCCAAATTCTTTAAATCTGAACTACGTTAACTCAGTTCGTACGAAATCCAAGGAGAAGCATAAGCCAAATGGGATCCTTCTCTGACTAAAACATGTAGGTGGACCTCAACTCAGTTGACTTCTCGGGTAAATTCCTGATCTCAGAAGAGAAATTTTCATTCACCAAGAAAGTTTAAGATTATCAAACTCCACACGAAACGCTCAATCAACTCACCAATAACCATCTTTAATCTGATTTTTCACTCAAAATCCAACCCAACACATACGCTACTTCTCCAAACTTCCGAATCATAAAAAGCTCATAAAATTGTTTTACACAGATCTAGATTTTACAACGATTAAACATCCATAACAATGCTTTAACCCTTCGGGTAACATAATATCCCTAAAATCAGAGAAACCCATCACGAAATAACCCAGATGCCTGACCATTACTTTCTCGCACATTTTTCCCGGAAAACGAAGAGAAAATGGAACAATCTGACCTTAGCCTTGTATTTCCCGTAGAGATCGTAGTGAAGCGGATCGAGATTGAGATCTTTGGCAATCTCGGAGATGTGAAGAGGCTCGACGGAGTTCGCGATGTCGATATCGGCGGGAACCGGCGAAACCACGTTCAATTTCCTCGATGAGCTCATCGTGCTGCTATTCGCAATTCTGCAGACTTGGTCAATGAGCCAATCTATCTCCCTCTGTGATGAATTATCATCGTATTCTATTTAATATTTGATAACTTATAAGGACGGCCGACATTTGGGCCTCTCATTTTAATTTTTTTATTTATATTATTTCGATTTATAATTCATTTAATATTTTTTTTGGTAAAAACAATTCATTTAATATTATATTAATCATCCTCGTAAATTTTCTCGACAATTTTGTACATTAGTTTAGAACCGCTCGGCTTTGTCGGGTTATCCATGTATTGTCAAGTTGCATCATTTTGATTATTTCTTTAAACTCATCTCATATATACACACCTATACACACATACATATATGATATGTCCGGTTGGACTTACCGAGGTGAACTGCATGCTAGTAACTTTCGATAAAATGTACAATAATCTCAAAACAATAAATTTGCACAACATGGTTTTTTTAAATGTCACGAATTTTGTGATTACGAAAAACCATGGAGTTTGAAAAATTAGGAATTTTTATATTCATATATACCTCGTATACAGATATACCATTTTTTTAAACCTATTTTTAAATACTGTATAATCTTAAAATTTTTAGTACATGCCAGATATTAAATTTTCACTTGAAAATTTATATCAATTAATTGCCATGTCTATAATCAGACGATTATTTTTTTTACATTGATTAAAATTCTGAGTTTTGATCAAGTTTGATTAGCGTAAGGTTTTAAATTCATTTCTTGTAACATGTCACATTTATTTTAATATATATATATATGTGCAAACAAAAAAAGTTTGAGGTTTTAACAAGTTTCCATACACGTAAAACATTATGCATGTAAAGTATATAACATATCGTCATGATCTTTTTCTCACGTCCACGTGAGTGCATGTTAGATTCGTCCGTACGGTACGTATAACTATACGAGATTCTTCTCGGATATCTTGGCCAGCGACTGGAGATTGCACCGTACGACGACGTCGGCGAAGTCGCAGGTCTCCTCCTCAGTGTTTCCCGGAGGAACATCCACCACGACGGTCCCTTCGCCGGACGGTTACACGTGGAGTGTCGTCACCGAACGGTAGTTAACATGTCACATTTATTTTAATATATATATATATGTGCAAACAAAAAAAGTTTGAGGTTTTAACAAGTTTCCATACACGTAAAACATTATGCATGTAAAGTATATAACATATCGTCATGATCTTTTTCTCACGTCCACGTGAGTGCATGTTAGATTCGTCCGTACGGTACGTATAACTATACGAGATTCTTCTCGGATATCTTGGCCAGCGACTGGAGATTGCACCGTACGACGACGTCGGCGAAGTCGCAGGTCTCCTCCTCAGTGTTTCCCGGAGGAACATCCACCACGACGGTCCCTTCGCCGGACGGTTACACGTGGAGTGTCGTCACCGAACGGTAGTTGGCGAGCCTGTGGCCCCCACCGATGACGCTGAAGCTGATGACGTGGCGCTCGTCGTCGAGGATCTCTAGCCGAGCGCCGGGCGACGGACTACACGGGGGAGACAGGGGCGGCGATCTCCTGCACCATGGCGGAGCCTATGACACTGAAGAAAGGGGAGACGAAGACACCAAGCACTGAGAAGAAGGAGATGGAGGTTGGAAGGGAGGTGCCAAGATCAATTAATACGCCAGGAGGTTTTCAGCAGATGATAGGTTTGGGCAAGGGAGGAGAGTGGTGCCTCTCTCTCTAAATCTACCATATTCAACCTCTTGCTACGGCTACAAAATCTACCATATTCAGTCATGCCACCTTCCAAGGATCAGAAATTTGACCGGTTGGAGGAGATGATCTACAACGATATTTATAAACTTCCAACTTAAAAACAAACCCTGTAAATGTTCTTAGAATTTTGTGTATATATATAATGGTGAAACTCAGATTCCTTGCCATGTTAAAAAAAAAAGAGTAATCGATATTCAAACTGGGAGGTAGATTCTGCAAAACCCAAGGTCCTAAATAGGATAAAAGCAAGTCGTTCTAGGAATAAAAAAGACTGTAAACGCAAGTTTCAGACATGGAAAACAAAAGTTACTCTCAAGCAGCTTGTTGGGCAACAAGCCTCTTCCTGGCTTCTTCAATGATGCTCAGCTTAATACCTTTGCCCTTTGGAAGAGACACCCATGGCTTTGTTCCTTTGCCAATGGTGAACACATTCCCCATCCTTGTAGCAAACTCATGCCCAGTTGCATCTTGAATGTGAATTGTATCAAAGCTTCCCTTATGCTTCTCCCTGTTCTTTATCACTCCCACCCTGCCTCTGTTCCTACCCCCTGTGACCATCACAACATTGCCCACGTCAAATTTGATGAAGTCGACGATTTTGTTGGTCTCAAGGTCAAGCTTGATGGTGTCGTTGGCCTTGATGAGTGGGTCAGGGTAACGGATGGTGCGACCATCATAGGTGTTCAGGTAAGGAATGCCCTTCTGACCAAACTGGACAGATCGCACCTTGCACAGCTTTAACTGCACAATCATATGCAAGGAATCATTGGACCATACGAGGAGGCAACGAATTACATGAATAACAGATCATCACTCTTAAGACAAGCTTTGGTAATGCACAACAACAAAAACCTTGAGCAAGTCCCAAAAGCACTCTGATATGGATTAGTTTATAGTTTAAACAGAATCTCAAAGAAACATACAAGAGTCTAAGTCATCGAAAAAGAACAAACCTTTGCCTCCTCATCCCTGATGGAGTGGAGACGGAAACGCCCCTTGGTATCATACAGAAGACGGAAGTTCTCATTCGTCTTTGGGATGGAGACAACATCTGCGAATCATATAGACCTTTAGCTAATGAAAGCATAGCCACAATTCAGAAGCATGGTAAAGGTAAAACAAAGCTTACCCATGAAACCAGCAGGGTATGTCTTGTCAGTCCTAACTTTTCCATCGACAAGAACATGCCTTTGCATCAAGATGGCAATCACCTCCCGGTATGTCAGGGCATACTTCAACCTGTTTCGGATGATGAGGATGAGAGGAAGGCACTCCCTTGACTTGTGGGGTCCAGACGACGGCTTGGGGGCCTGCACGAAACAAGTATCAAAACAATATATCACCAATCAGACATCCAAGGGGCAAAGGTTTTCGACAATGGAACTGAAGAAAACCTCAAAACGAGTAACGTACAAAAGCACCGCCAAGCTTGTCAAGCATCCAGTGCTTTGGGGCATTAAGCCTCTTCAGATGTTTCTTCAATCCTCTAGCCTGCAGAGACAACCAAAAATAGAGATCAAAACCATGAAGATAAACATTATCCTTCATTAAAACATGCTAAAGTGTATCCAAATAATCATCTATGAACAAATAAAAGAAACCTTGCAGATCATGACATCATTCAAAATTCCCAAAACTACACAATAAAGAAGAAATCAGGCCGGGCAATCAGCATAACATTCGCGACACTAGAAAAATGCACATACTGTGAGATCTGAAGATAAATTGTAAAAGAATGCATTGCTTACGTATTTCCGAAATCCTACACTATACATCGTCCAATCCCCGACATCAAGCCGGCTCAAATCAGCTTGTCTTAAACTGAAAAGCCATTGACTTGAAAAACTAACAAGAACCGAGAAACACGAGTCTACACAGGAACATTCCAAGAGCGCTATAAGATAGGACCCACTAAAATCCAAAAGATACAGATACACCACAGATTGAGACCAGCGATTCAGGGTAAGGAAGAAACGAGTGATAGAAAGCAATCGGGACATAAGAGAGAAGACGACAGACCATAATTGCAGCTGTAGCTCCGAACGCCTTCGGATTCCTCTTCGCCTAAGCGGCCGCGGCGCTTCACTCGAACTAGGGTAGAAAGATGAACAAATAGCCTTAGTTCTCCGTTATATAACGATTGTTCCGATTGATATTAGGTCAGTTTTAGGTGTTCCTGGGAGTTGGGCCGATCTGTATGGTTGTGGGCCTAATTTCTAAATCTCAATGGATTTCAAAATTGGGCCCATGAGATTGAACTACGTGACGTTTTGACATTCTGTAGATAAGAAAACGTCACGCAACGGCTTAGACAATTAATACTCAAAATTTTAATATATAACTTAAGAATCAATTAATATTTCGTAAAACTAAAATTTCAGATAAGAAAAAATTCCAATTTTATAGTTTTATACATGTATTTCAAAAGATAGATATAATTATATGTCAGACAAAATAAACAAAATTTTATTTATAAGGCCTAAGATAATACAAGAAATTAAGGTAAATAAAATTAGAAAATTGCAGTTCGAACCCACCCTGGTACAAACTTTACCAAAAAAAAAAAAGTTGCAGTTTTCATATACAAGCCGTGATTAAAAGCTCTTAAGTACTCATTAATATGGGAAATTATGGAATATAGCGTTTACTTTTTTTTTTTTTTTAAAGTAAGACCTTCGGATTTGTTCACATGTACAATAAAAGAACATGAATTTACCTCCATTTGGTTTGATGTGGACATCCACACTGAATTAATTGATTAAAAAAACCTTAATATTTGATATAATTATTTAAATTTTGGGTAACAACGGGATATGGAAGATGTATATTCGGGTGATGTTGACAATCTTGACTTTCATATATCAGTGATCATAGTCATGGTAAATAATTTTAGTTTTTTAAATTGTTAATCTCTAACATCAACAAAAAAAGAAGATATTCTTAACGTTATAAACCTTATAAAAAAAATTATATTAGTAGTTATCCGCGGTAAATAATAATAAAAAATATTATTTATAACAAATATAATTAAAAAGTTGGCTTCTCTAAATTTTAAAATTCCATCATAACAATTTTAATTTGGAATAAACTGATGACAAATGATTTGTTTTAATTTTTAAACAATAATTTCTAAGAGTGGTATTTATAATATAAAGACAGCTATAATTGTCTAAACTAAAAATTAATTATAACATTCAAATAAATGTTTCTGCGCGTTTGATTAAATTTCTCAAAATTAACTGACTGTGAAATTATACGAGGGAGGAAAAAAAAAAGAGTGCCCATCTCTTAAAAGAAATCAAACTGACAGCTATATATATATATATATATATATATATATATGATTCATTAGGATGCATCAAATGCTCACTCTGAAATATTACATTAAATACAAAGAAAACCAATAATGGTTTCTTCTCCCCCTCAACTTCTTCTCCTTGTTTTGCTTCTCTTCACAACATTCTCGGACAACCTCTTAGTGTCTTCAGTCCACGAACCCGAGAAAGTGAAGCTTAATCTCTACTACGAAACACTCTGTCCGTACTGTCGGTCGTTCGTCGTCAACGATCTCGTAAAGATCTTCGACACTGATCTCTACACCATCTCCAATCTCAGGCTCGTTCCCTTTGGCAATGCTGAAATCCATGGCTCCTCCTCCATCTCCTGCCAAGTTCGTATTTTTATTTTTTAAATTATTCAGACAGGTATATATATATATATATTATATCTCATAATTAATGTGTTTGAATTGGTCGGTGGATTGGGCTGCATGGAGAAGAAGAATGCTATCTAAATGCGATAGAAGCTTGTGCCATTCACGTCTGGCCGGAGCAGGTATGATTAACTCTCTCATCTCCCCACTTCATTCATTCTAAGCATAATTAAACCTATATCCCTTTAATTACCCTCTTTCACCCAACTAAACAAACTGTTAAGATCCAAAACTCCTGGTGGGTCACGTACCCGAGATTTTTAGAGTATCTGTATTTGAAATTGAACGCGAATTCGAACTTTTGAATATTCAAATGGTATTATCCATTAGATAATTTTGGGGTATCTGTAATGTCCAAATCCGAAATTTTTTAACACATTTTGTTTAGAAATTCATATCACATAAATTTCCCTAATACTTTATACTATCTTCATAGATGGGATGGATAATTTGGTACGCAGAAAAAACATTTCAGCTTCATACGGTGCGTCGAGAGTTCGGCCACACTCGAAGAACAGCCCGAGGCTGCCTGGAGAGGCTGCGCTAACAAAATCGGCGGCCAGAAACTGATCGACGATTGCTACGACAGTGGACTCGCCACGCAGGTCATATACATATAATATATATAGTGAATATTGATTAATGAATAAACCCATTTATAAAATATTTCAATCTAGAAAATGTGAACGCAGCTTATGGTTGGATATGCAAAGGAGACGAACGGACTGCGACCACCGCATACGTATGTGCCTTGGGTCACGGTCGACGGCACTCCTCTTTACGACGTATGTTTTTTCCCATATATATATATATATATATATATATATATTTTCTTCATCTAATATCTTAATTTTCGATATTTGTTTGTTCATAATATTTGCTCAGAATAGGCGCAACTTTGTGAGTGAAGTGTGCAAAGCATACGAGGGAACCGAAATCCCACTGCCGAAGATTTGCAATTCCTCTACGTCTGCTCTTCACAATCTCTATTCGCTTGAAGCCTGTTTCCCCTAAAAAGCTTGCCTTGTTATCATTATTACACTTAAATTAATTTAAATATATTAATTTCGATTATAATTATTAATGGAGGACGTTTGTAATATAATGCCCCTCTTTCGAATAACCAGCCTCTGGAACCATCTTTATTTATCATATTAATAATTACATATATAATTCAGACTTTCTAATTACATATCTCTGACTACTTCTCTTTTGGAGCGAATCTGGGTTGCAAATCGATGTGGGAGCAAGGAGAAAACGCAGTTTTCATGCCGCAGATCCTGTGCCTAGCCCCCCACGTCGTCGGCAACAACACATGCAACCCACACCCTTTCGGCGACGGAGACGCAAACGCAAACGCAGAACGCTTGCTCTGACCGCTCCATAGATTTCCGAACCTGCTGCTGCTGTTGTTCTTGCTCGTGGGTTTCTTAGCCGCCGATGATGTCACCGCGGCCAGAGCCGCCGCGTCTGGCAGAAACCGCTCGATGATATAACTGGGATCGGACAAGTCGCTGCTGTGTCCGGTGGTATCGACGGTGAAGTAGCCGTTGGAATAACCTGACCCGCCGCTTTTAGGGTTCGTCTGGTGTTCGACCATGTCTATGGCTTGTGTCAGTGACAGCACTTCCACTGCGTCTTGGTTCGAACCTTCGAGATTGTTCTGTTGAGTTTCTTCGGGAGTCTTCAGACACAAGTTAGCTGCTGTCATGGCTTCTCTGTTGTCCGTTTTGTTTCTTCCGTTTTCTTCGCCATTAACCTTTACCTACAATTGGATTTTGTTTTCGAAGGTCATAAAGACACCCTTTTAAAAAACAAAACAAATCTTCAAGGCTGCAGAAAAACTACCGAGTTTTCACGGAATATGACATCCTATAGATACGAAACGCAAACTTTACGAAGGTACGCACCTTCAGTCTCCCAGGGGGGAGTTTAAGGCGGGGAGTGTCGGATTCGAGGGTGAGACCGTCGTCTTTCTTGAGAGACAAGTTTTTGGGCAATCCAGGAACCGTTTCCCAACAAAAAGGGATCCCCTCAGATCCAGAAGAAGCTTCTAGAACATCCTTTTCTTCCCCGACATGGCGTTTTGTCGACAAGAGTCGAGCGTTGAAGTTGAGCCTTCTGGAACGGTTCGCGTCCATGGTTGCTTCCACTGCAAGAAACGGTTTCATCAGGTAGCAAACAGAGAAAGAAAACCCAGAAGGTGTAAAGATGAGCTGGGGAAGATTTGGGTGTGGAGTGGAATTTAATGCGGAGTGGTTGGAAGAAAGGTCCGAGCTTTCTCGTGCCCAAAAAACAAATAAACCCGATATTTTGGCCTCTTTATTATGTTCACAGGTCAAGAAAACAGAGCAGCGAAATAGTTAGAATCCATCCGACCGTTTGGTTATGAAACCGACCATGGAACCAAAAGTGACAAGGTTTAACCCTAAAACAAACATGCCCACAAACTCAGGGACTCTGAATTCGAGCACCATAGATTCAAAAGACACGAGCAGAATCTTGAAATCTGAAACAGAGAAACAAACGGCATATGTATGAATACTCTGTTTTTTTTCCCTTTGCTGTTTTGGAAGGAGAAGAAAAAAAATCTCAGAAGCCCTGAGAATCAATACAACAGACATGGAAATGAAGTTACAGATACAATTACATATAATACGCTTAAGCCCGAGGGAAAAAAAAAGAAAAAAAAAAAGAAAGAAAGAAGGAATACACTGAAACATCTAGAAACAGGACAGAACAAGAAGTCCAGTTTCACCAGAGGCAAGTCTTCTTTTGTGTTCCCTTTGGCTAGAAAATGAATCTCCTGTAACAGCAAGAGCACACTGCACTACTATATTTCCTTCCTCCAGTCCTCAAATTCCGACCAAAACAAGAAATCAACTCGAAATGTGTGAACTTTCTATTTACATTCTATTCTGCTTCTTTGGTTTTTAACCCCCGGTAAGCTCAAACCGACCTTCTCGATCACAGAACACGAGGCCAGTTCTTCTTCCAGAATGTTCCAGGAAGGAACGAAGCAACCTAGAAGCTTACCAGTGTCCGTGTAACAGAGGACGAGACGGCAACCATTGATTGCCCATGAGAAACAGGGTGATGTAAGAAGACAAAGGCCGAGACTTTTTTGTCTGAAACTCTCTTACTTCTGCTCTGGATTCCGTTGTTTGATTGCTTTGTGATAGAGTTCAACAGTATCTGCATGTCCCGGATCAACACATAGCGCTGCTTCACAGTCTCTACGAGCAGCCGTGCATTCGCCCATTGAATCGTAGAATGCTGCCCGTAAATGTAACAACTGCAGGTCTGGTTTAAAGGCTATGGCCCTCGAGAGCTCGGCTATTGCTTCAGCTTCTTTATGGTCATCCATCAGAACTGGAAAACAAACAATTCGTGTAAAAAATGCCATAAATACTGATTCGGAAGTTCAAAATGTTTTCCTTGCAATAGCATGTCATCTTTGTGATTTCTGCATAATCTCAAACTAGTGTCTCGGTTTCAGTCTCTCTAAAGGTGGATACTTTAAGTAACAACTACCTCGACTAATCAGATATAGACTCAAGTACAACCAAATATTGTCTGGGTTTAACGGATTCAATCTAAAACCAATAACCCAGATGGGTTTCTACATGTTTGTTCAAAGGTTGCCACGTTGCTTCCATCTCCACAAAATATCATCCGGTTTGATCAGATTTTAACCGAAACACAACTCAGATATCTGAATATGTTCTCTAGTGCTTAGCTCTCTCTATGAGTCTATTCCAATTTTCAGACGGCCAAAACGGTTAATAAATAAGAAGAGATACAGAAAATTAGTTTACCTGCGGCTCTGTATCTGTACGGGTATGTTCTTAATGGGTCAAGTTGTGTGGCCATGCTGAGATCACTCTGTGCCATCTCTCGGTCACAGTACTCAGACCGCTTCTCGTAAGCCGAAGCATTGTTCTGAGCTTTCTCTATCAACTTTGTCATCTCGTCATATGCAACTTTCATTTGGTTTTTAAGATGATAAACGCGAGCAAGACCTTGGTGAGCTCGTGTATGTTTGATGTTGAGCGCGTTCATGTAGCAATCTGCAGCAAGATCCAGTTTATCGCAGTCTACATACACACTTCCCAGGTTGTTCAATGCCTGTAATAGAGCAAGAAAATTCCTTAGATCCGACCAAATTCTGAAGAAATATAGAGCCTTAGGTATAAATTTTGTATTCATACCCTCTACATTACAAGTTTGTAAACCACAATACAGAATTGCTTCAGGAAAAAAAAAAGAAGACAACTTTATTGTAAAAAGATCAGATGACACGGAATTATTATCTCACAAGTACAAATTTAAAACCTGAGTTCAGAAGCTTTAAATCCCCAATTCATATACTATGAAGAATATGAGCTCTTATTCAGTATATTAGGGACTAGCATTACTCTGATGCCATTTTGTGTAGAATAACCCTAGGAAAACTTGATTCGGAAATGGGTCCGGATCATGGAACCAATCCGATGAATCTGAAATTCACTTAACAGAAATCGAATTGCTTGTCGAAAAGTTTTGAACTTTTACTCACTTGTCCCTTACGAAGACCGTCTGAAGGGCATCGGAGGGCTTCTTCAAGGAGCTGGATAACGTACTTTGAAGATTTGGGATCAAGTGTAGAATCTGCAAGAGCATAAGCTTTGAGGAAAAACGCCTCAAAAGATCTCTGGATCGATATAGACTCCTCGGCCTTGGCCAGGGCTTCCTCTCGGTGGCCTGTATCGTACAATATCCATCCTTCATAAACAAGTCGCTCATTCTCTGACTTTGAATGGTTCCGAGCCAGCCTTAGACTACGCATTGCTGCTTTTTGACAGTTCAATCTGTCGTAACGCAATGCAATGGAACCATGAATCACGAACACGCATTCTAAGTACAACAATCTCGAATCGAAAAGCTTTAAAAAGCATTACCGCAATAGAAGAAGAGACTGCCGGAACCGTAAAAGGCTCTTCCCGGGATCGTTAGAGAGCATGTGATGGACAACAGCCAGGGATCCGATATCGTCCACAGAAGACCACCGATCGTACAGCTGCATCCAGCAATCAGCCTGACTCCATTGCTGGACCAGCGGCCGGAGCAGTTCCACCATATGATCTCCGTGAATTTTCCGGTTAAACATCAGGAAGTTCGGTTCCAACGTCAAAAGTGCACGGATATCTCTCAGAGCCCCCTCGTAGTCCTCCATAGAGATAGAAATCCATGCCCGCATCTCCAAACAGTCTGGAGAGACCTTAAACCCGATAATCTTGTTCAGTTCCGCAATGGCAGCACCATACTGGTTCTCCTCCGCCATTGCAACTGCCCGGTACTTGTACGGGAAGGTCAGAGTCGGGTCTAACTCCGTTGCAGTGTCCAAATCAACGAGTTTCTCTTTACCGCTGCAGTATAATGACCTCTCCTGGTACATCCACCCGGTCGGAACGTAACCCGAAATCAACGGGTTGATCATCTTGTACGCCGAGAATCTATGGCCACGTTTGAACTTAGACCTAGCCACACCCACGAGGGAGTAAACGTGACCCGTCTCAACCGCTGCATCAAACCATCTCTGAGCATCCTTAAATTCTTTCCTTTCAAGCATGGCGACCCCTAACTGGTGATACGCGAGCTGTTTCTGCCATGTATCGGCTGCACATTCAACCATACGTTCTAACAGCATCACTGTCGTGTTAGACTTGATATCATCCTCCATGGCTATCTGGCTCAAGAAGAAGTATAGTGTAAAGGAGGCGTGCCCTAACGAGGCCAATCTCTCCCGACCTTCCAGGCTGCAGAATATCTTCAAGACATTAGGGTTATGCATAGAACTCGGCAGCTCTCTGAGAAAAACCTGCAGACAAGCCGCCACGAGAAGGTACGAGGATTCCTCCAATCCATACTCGATCAACAACATTGCATCGTCCAGATTGCTAACGCGATGGGCTAAATGCGAATCGCATGCGGATCTCAATTCGTCGCAGCAAAAGCGGTTCGCCAATTTAAGAAGCTCCAAGACAACGTTTGGAGGGAACATATCTAACCTTTTGGTTCTGCTGAAAATCTCTGCAGCTCTCATCCCTTCGACGGAGATTCCATTCTGGGTGAAGTTTATGGTCTCTCGTTTCGTTTCTCTAAAGCCACCATATAGCATTGCCTTGAAGGGTCTCGATAATGAAGCGATCTTGAACCGCACGCATCGAACCTCGTCGTCGCCGATACAGAAAGACATGTCGTAATCTTCTTCGTCGGAAGTCGAGCATTCTGGGACATCGTCGTTGAGTTCTGCTTTGGGAGTTTTGGAACAGACACACGGGTCGTATACGGATTCCGGGTCGTACCCGGGGACAAGGGTTGCTCGTGGGCATTCCAGATTTCTGCCGCAGCAATCCATGGAGGTCGTTCCGATCAGCTCGTCCTCTCTCCTCTCGAATCTGAGCCAAGAGGCCAAGACAACCTTCGTGTGGGCATCGACCGCGTGTTGTCTGGCCGACCGGAGACTCCGCCGGAAAATTTTCGGGTCGGATAAGCCACGGAAGATGGCGCATTGTTCCAGATACGCCCCTGATTTCTCGAATTGCGGGCAATTCTCGATCCGACGGTAGACTTCGGCGAGCTTCTCGACGAAATCGACGAATTTCAGACAGGGATCAATCTGGGGTTCGAGCAGATCCGTGACGGGGAGGCCGTAAGGGAGAAGGGAATTCGGCATCACGACGGCGTTCGTTTGGGTCGGCGGCGGATAAGTCCGGGAGGATTTGGATCGGATCGAGTTGACACGAAGATGGTCTTGGAGGTGCTGAAGGAACTTGTCACCAACTCCTCCTCCGCTGCCGGCGCCTCCGCTTGCCGGAGGAGGAGCCGACGGGTTGAGAGCGTAAACCTGCGTTCCTTTACATCCTTCTATAAGCTTCAAGTTTCGCATTGTCGTGAACAGATTATGCTGCATAGCAAAAACAGCATCAGAGAAATCGGGAAATTTCGTAAGATCTGACAAATGGGTAGCAACCAGAAATCGAAAGAAATAATTTTCACCGGAGATTGGATCACGGCTACGTCCGCCGGAACTCTGAACGGCAAACCGCCAACAAAAATCTCAGACCTCTCTCTCTCTCCTCCCTCCCCTATTCCGCTTAATCTCTCTCTCTCTCGCCAATAAAGGAGGATTCTCGATCGCTTCTCCTCCTCCTCCTCCTCGGAAGACGTGTTATTGCAGTGTAAGTTTCATCAAATCCCCTCCTTTTTTTCCTCTCAAATTCTTTTTCCCATCCATTTTATGAACTCTCCCCGTAAAAATCGAGACAAAGTAATTGGTCTCTCTCTCTCTCTCTTGTTTCTTGTTTTTACCTCTCTAGTTTGACAATCATGCGCCCTAATAATAATGCAATGTTTTTTTTTTCATCATTTTTTAATTTCCCAGTTTTGATACAAATAATGTGCGATTACTTATTATTATGTTGTGGTTATGTCGTTGGCATCTCCGTTTTTTTATTTTAATTTTACTAAATACATGCAATTCAATACGAAAGAAATTTAAAAAAATTTAAAATTAAATTGAGAATTAATATCGTGTCTGGATAATAAAGTATATCACGAAATAATTCCCTCGGGCCAGACAATCTCGCCACGATCTGTCTTTTTCAGGCCTGTGGAGGGGTTAGACACTCTCGCTCATCGAGCGTACACACCACGCGCTCATTCAGATATGATCGTGTCTGGAACAAAAGATTCGTCACGTGTCGCTCGTGTGGGGTCCCACTCCACGTCAACAGCCGCTTTTGTCTTAATTGGGCCCGAAATATTGGATCCATGTCCGTGTAACAAGAATGGCCCATTTAGCCTTTCTAATCATTATTGTTATTTTGTATTTGGGTTATCTAATTTAAGAATATCAACTTTATAAGGTTAATGTGATACTGATTAATGGGTTCATTTGTAGGCCTGTTTATAAAATGTTGACAGACATCTAAATTTTTATAGTTTTTATGTGCAAATCTTGGTTATGTAGATTTGGTTCTACCAGGATATATATACGGGTATAGCCATAAATTATGGATCCAGTTTGTGTCAATTGACTGGTAAATTCTGATTATATATACACTTGAAATAACGCAAATATATTTTATAATTGTATAGAGTACTTTGATAATAGAATTCACAACAAAATGCCAGCACTGCATTTGTCATACAGACAGCTGTATAGATCTCTCACACACACACACACATGTTGTAAGAGAAATTTATCGTGCCAGCTTTGCATTGGGAATATGATTTCTGATGTTTGTTCAACTGTTTTTAAATGACTTTTTTAGTTAAGAAAACAGCCATATCATTACCTTTGGCGATTTTATAAAATATTATTACTAATACAATGAGAATACTAGGCTGTCTTGGATCACTTTTTTTGTATCCCAGGAAGCAATTTCTTATTAAATAATAATAATGGACAGGACATAATATAAGTTGTGAATAAGAAGAAAAAAATAATCAAATGTGCTGTTATAGATAGGCGGAGTCATGTCAACACGCTTTATTAATTAACACTGTGTTCAATGCACTAATCAGTAACTAATCATCTTAATTGGTTGTGATTAAGTCTGTTTTTGCTGGTGATTAATCAACGTGTCGGTACACAAAAATAACATCAAAATTAAGAATATGTTTTATATCTTCTTTTTTATAGGTAAATTGTTTTATATCTTCTTCACAATATTTTTTTAACTTTACAAAAGCATTATTATTATTACTTGATTTACATTGAAACGCAAAAATTATACTAATCTATATGGGTGTGTCGACAAAGAAGAATGGACCAATTAAAGATGGAGATAAAAAAGAGTTATCCTACATTATATACATACATATATATATATATATACACCCATAATGTTTTAATGCATATGCTTTCCTTGGGTTGAGTCATGGGTCAAGGGCCACGATACAAATTGGGCCACAAATGAAGTGGGTTTTCAATTGGGCCGAGCCTTCTAAGCCCTTTAAATTAACATTCCTGCATTTTGAATAATCATATGACCCCATCTTACATATAAAATTACCATAATATAATCATCATTCATCCTCACTAATGCTTTTTTTGTTTTTATATTAGAACAAATTACTAACCAAAAAAAAATAAAAAATCAACGTTTCGAACATTGTTGTTTTTAAGATTTCCATCCTGTTTCATTAGAAAGGGTCTGAACATACATAAGCTTTTGCTTTTATTGTTTGTTAATGTCAATATGTACCGTTACTAATACAACAATAATATGAATTATATGATTAAACTAAAGCCTGTTCACTTCGTCATTCTATTCTTTGTCATCACGTGCATATATACATGTATATTTGTTTGTGCAGGTATACACACACACATATATATATATATATATATATATATATATATATATATGTGCTTGAATATAGCAATGTATTTCTGCAGCATTCAAGTTAATTTGATATTTCTGTAGGACATGCTAATTATTATTTTTATTTTTTTGTAAGAAAAGAATACTCGAAATTGAAACATTAACTTCGTTGCTGACGAAATTGATCAATAAAAAAGTTATTGATGAAACATTAACTTTCTTTTTGTTTGGAGGACTAGATTGCAAAACTGGCAAACCTTTGAAGCCTAATCTGCGGAGTTTTATTTTTAACGACTGCTCTCTGTAAGATCATCGAAGCCCATTAATACTAAAGTGGGTCAGACAATTGGCCTATTTTCAAAAGAATGTTTTTTTTTTTCTATAACAAAACAAGATCACCATTAAAAATGAACTTTGTTTTTTTGGCAAATTGATCGGTATTTTAAAATCGAATACAAATAAAATATAAACAAATAGTAAAAATAATTTTTTTTAAAAAATAAATAATTTTATCGTTAAAATCTGAATAACCAAATATAATATAAATAATGCCCATCCCTAAGTTCAATGGCCAGAGTCCAGACAATGCAATTCAAGCAAGAAGAGATGAAGGAAGAAGCCTGTTTGAGAGTCCTTTCCACCAGTGAACACAAAAAAGAGGGTGGGTGGGGGTCTACAAGCCAAAGAAGATCTCTCAACAAAATCTATAATAAGCCAACATGAAATGAATCACGGCTCAATAACAATATAACATTGTCTGATAATATAACCCTTTTTTTAAAGTTCAATTCAATCGAATTTCTCCCAGTCTTGTGTTACCTTGCTAGTAGTAGTAGCAGTTGGAGGAGGGTTTAAGCTTCCAACACCATTCTCGAACGTCTCCCACTCGGTGGTCACAGCGGCAGCCTTGCTTTTATCGATAAACGGATTTGCATTCTTCACCTTCAGTCCGTCGATAATCTCATGGAACTTCTGTACCCTTCTTACCTGCAAAAGAGAATCCCATTTCCGAGTCACTCAAGTTCAGATTCACCAAGAAACGCAACAACTTTTGTGGCATACTTTTTACAATCAAGATAGAGAATATCTTGAAGCTTTCTTCAATTCCTTTTCATTACTTCTACTTTCAAAACCAACTTGTTAAGGAGAAATTAGAATAGAATACAGCCCAAACAAAGCAATATCTCCTCTGCTTCTAAAGATTGAATAGATTTCCTAAGTGAACAAGCAATTCTGACAATAATTAAGCCGATAATTCTGACACTGAAGAGGGAAGTCATCCTCATCCTCTCATTCATTATGGGTATATATATGTCCAGTGAGTTAATTATCCTAATATAATGAGAGAATTCCAGTAAAAAAATGTAGCCTTATGAACTCTTCCTCTATGCCCTGCAATTCTACCACATATCTACAAGTAAAGTATCCTCGGGTCTTCTGGGCAGTTCGGTGAGGATATTCTTTGCCTCAACCTCAGCCAAGTAAAAGCAAACAGATATTGAGTACACCAAAGATGCAAATCCAACTAATTTTAAGCAATGAAAATGGCTTCCTATAGAAACAAGAATATTCAACATTTCATCAGCATCGAAATACAATTTTTTTTTCCAAGAACATAAATGCATACAGAGGAAGAAGTTAAATTAAACGGAAAAGAAATGATGTTAGAAACAAACCTCGGCCTTGCGTTGTGCTCTAGCTTCACCTTCTGCCTCAATGCTGTCCAATTTGAGCAACTGTCTCATGAGCAGCTCTGCAGACATATCAAACTCCTCTGTTGCGACTTTTGTCCCTCCATTAACAGCAGCTTCTAAAGCAACAACCTAAATCCAAAAGGACAAAAACCACTTAGCAAAACCCTTAAGGGATTTCCTCTTCTCTCGTTGCAGAAACCAATGATTCATCAGATCAGATGAAAAGCCTTACTCACCCTCTCCGAGAGCTTATCAACCTCTGCTCTGACTGCGGTAATGGCAGCAATAGCCTTTGCCACCTCTTCAGTTACCTCTGGCTGCTTCTCAACCCATTCCTCTCTCTTTTTCGGGTCCTCCAAAAGGACAACCTTAGACGAGTCCTTGACACCAGCAGCGTGCAACTGTTCGGTATCCTCTTTCTCATGTCCCCTAAACAAGATCTTCTGTTCACTTGGCTCCAGCCCAGTTTTCTGAGCAAGAGCTTTCTTCAAATCTCCTGTATCAGCGAACCATAATGAAATCGAGAAGTTGGAAAATCAAGCGAAAAATTCACGCACTTCCCCATACATTAAACGCCAAGACAATCAATAACAGAGAAATTCACATGTTAATAAAATATATGGCGAAACTAGAGAGAACAGAACCGAAATCATCTGCACGGAAATTAGGAAAACAGATCATAACACAGGTAAAGTCCCAAGTGTCAGTCAAATTCGCTATCGAAAAATTTCAAGCAAATGGGTCGAGACAAGCTCAATTTTGAAGAAGAAATTTCCGGCGAAACAGGACCATTTACCAAAAGTGGCGTTTGCAGAAACCTGAAGCTCGTGCTGCGACGAGCCATGAGAGACACCGATCCTGATCGCCGGACCGAATCCTTCGGAAGCGTTGTCCGGATGCTGATGAAGGTTGTCGGAGCCACCTTCGTCTCTTCGCTGAACAAGCATTCCGATTGGTCTGACATCAAACTCAGAATCGTCATTTGAATTATGCATCATTATCTACGGAAACGAAGATCAGACTGGAGAAACCGAATGGGGGAAAAAAGCTCAAGCACGACGAAATTAGGGATTTGGGAGAGGATTTGACCGGAGCCCTCCTTAACCCATACAAAATTCTTGAGCAGGAGGGTTTTCGGCCAGATACACGCTCGCGTCAAGTCGGTGACGCCAATAGACTTGCACCTTGACGACCCCCCAAAAAAACTGTGGTTTTACTGTTTTGTCCTTTTGCGTTTTTGGATTTTAATGGGCTGATATTGGGCTCATGGGCTTCACCATTATCAGCCCTTCTTTAGAATTGGGCTTAACGTGCATCTCCATAAACCAACGCCTTTGATGGAATTCTGAGAAATGGGTATCTTTTTGGAAAATAACAATAACAGAATAAATAATCAGTAACGAGTAATTGATATAAAAATTGAACGAGTATGATTTATCTGACAGAAATAACCGAAAAAACGATATTTTTTTTTTAAAAAAATTATTATTTTTACCAATATAAAAGTTGTCAAAACCGAATCCAAATAGCACTACACTGCACTAAATATAAAAACCGAATTATTATAATTTTTTTTTTTAAATTCAGAAATAACCAAACATGAATATGTTTCTAATCCAACCCTACTCTGTTCACCCAAGTGATAAGATCTTGGATAGGTTAATTCAGATACATTACAAGGGGTCTTAGACAAGCGGGTGGAGGAACATGTATGTAATGTAGTCGAGAACAATGAAAGAAACTCTCTTCCACCTCAAAAGCAATCAATCACAAACCACAAAAAAAAAACGATACAACAAACAACCGGAAGATGTTGATAACACGAGGCCGAGAAAGAGCAGCAAAAGAACACAAAATATTGGCAGAAAGGTATCGACTTTTAAAGTAATATGAAGCTGACAGTGATTTCTGATAACGACAGCTAATACTATGATCCCCATCCTCTTACTGGAAAAAGAAAGGAGCCTTGAAGCTTATGCATGTATGGGGAAGTAGCTACAGATGCATAAACCGATGCATACATACATCAAAAGATCAAAGAAGCCAATGATGCGGGATTTACTTAATGGGTTCAACCCATACCAAGTGCAGCCTGACGAGAAGAAACAAGAACGGACCTCGAAAACAAGAATCACACTAGTCGGAATCTGTGCCTGATAAATTGAAGTTCAGCAAAACATTAAGCTGCAACTCATTCAATTTCCACCAGCCAGCACTACACATTTGTTATGGTGTGGAAGGTAGGCAGCCCCCTATTTCACTTCCGAGCAGTCAAATCTAATAGCATAAAAAAGGAATGGCTACACTGCCTAAGAACTAAGTACCTTGGAGCATGGAGAGTATCCAACATCAAAGCTATGGAAGAACAATGCCCACTTCCACTTGTCAACGGTTTCATCCAACACAAACAAGTCAAGAATCCAGCCATGGCAAAACCGAGCAGACAAGGACAAAACTCGCACACACACAATGTAAATTGGATTCACATGTAATGTTAACCCCTTGTAAATGGTTTTTATTTGATGACAGAACAAGAATGAAGCTCATACTTAACAAGCCTTAAGGGAAAAGACAAGGCTATTGTATAGTATTTGGTTCTTTGCCTAATTCCCAGTAGAATCAAACCTCTGTAGTCATCCAAGAATAAATTAGCCGAATCTCTCGGCGAGACAATGATCGAGTATAATCATCCCCTAAGAGAAACAAACAATACCCAAATGCTCAAAATTGGAAAATTTTGGATCAATGGATCGTACCAATCTAAGAAGCCAGTTTAGCAGCTTGTTCTTTTTCCAGTCCAGCTTCAATCATCTTCTTGTTCTTCTCGATCGCCGCCGCAACTTCCGGCGGCATATACTTCTCGTCGTGCTTAGCCAGAACCTCCGTCGCCGAGAAGTAACAATCAAGGCCTCTCGCTTTTCCCGACACAGGTTTCGTCGAAACCTCCTTTCTCACCTCATCCGTAAACGGCTTGATGAACCCTTCGACGACAACAGAGTGACCTTCCCTGAACAGATCCGGCAACGAACCCTTGTATCTCACTATTATGTCCGTTATCAGATCGGTGATCACGAACTCCATCTCCTGAGACGCCGCAGGCTGCGCGACGCTGCCTTCTAGGACCAGACCGCCGAGCCTAAACTTGTTTTTCGTCGGATTCTCCGCGAACTTCTCCATCGCGTCCGTCGGCGTGAGGTAGAAGACGAGCTGATCCTGGAACTGGTTGAGCACGATGACGACGAAACCGGCGACGCAGCTGAAGGCAAGGGCGTACGTCCAGAGGCGGCGCGTCTGCATCTGACGCGCCCGGGCTCCGATATCGACCTTCTTGGGGCGAGCCGGGCCGCGACGGGCGGTGGAGAGAAACCGGAGGAGAGTCAAGGAGGACGTTCGCGACGGATCTGGATGAACGGTGGAGAGAGGGTGAAGGATCAATGGCGGCGGAGATTTGATGGGTGAGAAGATTTGAGGGTTTCTTTGGATGGACCGAAGAAATTGGGGAGGCTCGTGGCCATTCTGTGGATTTTCCGAGAAAGCAACGGAGAATTTTCCCCAGAAATTTTCTCGAGCAAATCAATCGGGCTCAGAAATGCAGAGAGAGGTTTATGCCTTGTGGGGTTTTCTTTCTGCCAGACAAAACTAAAAACAAAAATGACCTCGTCAAAAACCTCTAAATCGTTCAGAGGGTTCTCGTTCGTCGTCGTACCCCTCCGGTGTAAAACGACGAGCCGCGGATCGCGGGCCGACTCGTGAGTCGGTCCATATTTTTCTGAGTTGGACTCAAAATATTTGAGCCCAGAAAAAACCGGATCATACGAACCAACCCATCACGAGGGGGGAGCCAGTTCCTCACGGACCGGGCTGACTTGCGGACCAAACAAAATATATTTTTTTTAAAATTTTAATATTTTTATATATTTTAAAGTATTTTTATATATAAATTTTATTTTTTTATTACATATTTAATTTGTTTTTTGTTTAAAATTTTATTTTTTTTATTATATTTTAAATATTTTTTAAATATAAAAATTAGTTTTAAATATTTTTAGTATTAAAATTTTATTTTTAAAAATTATATGTTTGGTTCGGAGACCAAGACGATATGGATATATCGCTAAAAAATGGGTCAGATTGGACTAAAATTTTTCCAGATCGGGACCCGTTTTACACCCATTATGTACACCTCTATACAAGAATTTTCCCATAGCTCATATGGGCTCAATATGATGTGTTGTACAACAGTATTAAAAGGCCAGCCAGTTTGTAATTCTAAATCTGCTTAAACATGAGATTGAGAGAGAAGAGGAATAGCATTTGGAGAGTCTATGAGAAAGAACAAAATATTTAAAAAAAACATCTTTTTTTTTTTAAAAGAAGACATACAAAAGGAGAGTACCACAAAAATTCTCAACAAAGTATCAATGAAACAAAGAAGAAAGACTTCATTTCTCTGTCGGCTCATCATTCCTGAGCTCCTCCTCCGTTGGTTGAAGCATCCATTGGCTCAGCCTCAGCTTTTTCTCCAGCTTTCTTTCCTGCATTTTTTTCCAACAGACCAATCCGAGGCTCAGAACCCGTTATACGATCTAAACCCGCCTTTTTATCCGACTAATGAAAGCAAAAAAAAAAAAAAAAAAAAAAAAAAAAACTGGGCATGATTTCTAGATTGTTGTTTTTTTGTACCTTTCTTCTTCTTTCCACCACCTTTCTTCTTTGTTCTGATACCCAATGCTAACCAAGCTTTGATTTCAGAATCATCGGCTATTGTCTTTGTGGGTTGGAGCTCCTGAAGTGTATGAGACGTGATCCTGTCCGACCCATTTGGCATCAGCAGGACTGTGAATTTAATGTGGGCAACAAAATCACCTGAAATGACCACACCCATGATGACCATTGAACACATACACGTGATTAGTCCAATCATAGAGTAGAAAATCCGATTTATATTGTCACGGGTCTTAAAATTTTTTTACCGGGTTTCTCGTGAAGCACGGGATATGGCTCCAACAGATCATGGTTGACACACTCCACAAGCCCAAGCCTTGCCCTTTTCTCCTCCAGAACTCTGTATTTTTTTTTGGTATGTATCATCTCAGTAATGCAAGGTGGTTTAAAATGATGGACCTTGGAACCATGAGAAGAAGAGTGACAAAAAGCAAAACCAAAACCTTGCTGTGAATGGAAAATGTTGGAAATTCTGATTGATTTCGCTGAATATGAATCTGGAAGCCTTCATCTTAAGATGATAACTCCTATCTGGAGATCTCTTATAGACAGTCGTTTGCTTCTCATCTAATAGCTTCGGCTGTAGATATAAGATCATCAGAAGACAAGCTGACATATACAGCTCATCGAGATAATATCAGCAGTGCAATTACCTTCCCATCACCAGAGCTCGTTACAATATCTATCGAGTAAACTTCATTCTCTTCAAACTCCACATCTTCGACCCTTGTCTCCGGATTGGATACACTAAGGACAACCTTGTTTCCATCTATAACAAACCGCTTCATCTGGTGGCTAAGAACACCTTCTACTATTTTGCAGTCATAGGCTTCAGCCACCTTCTGAATAGCCTCACTTACTTCCTGGTTCTGTCACAGGAAGACAGGACATTTGGTTAATACCATCACTACAGTATTTTGGAATGTAAAACTGCATACCGATGACGCCACAGGAAGTAGATAATTCCCAAAATCAGAGTAACTATGACATAAAGCTTCATTTGGACAAGAATCCATAGCTTTATATGAAATATTCATCCTCAGGGAATCCAGAAATCAAAATTTACTGGAGGAGGTAGCAGAAAACAAAAATTAACCACAGCCTAAAAAACCTGAAGAAATTAAGAAGGGGTGAGAGAGAGCTCGGTTCTATCAGTGTATACTGATAGAACTAAGCTCAACCCATAATTAAATACTGTTTTCTTCACATTGAATTTCATGTCGAACAGGAAAAATGCTGAAACAGTTTCACAATATCTTTCTTGAAAAACAAAAAATAAAACACTGTAAAGGCAATAGTTATCAGCACAAGAAGCAGCAACCTTTTGAAGCCTTGAACAAGTGGAAATTTGATATTGGTAACATGGAAAAGAGGGACTTTAAAATAGAATCTCCTCGGTAAAGTTACCCCCAGAGAAATCCATTTACTCCTCAACTAATACTCAAAGAGAGAACTCCAATACAAGACAACATCCCATCAGAGTAACTATGACAAAAAGCATCAACTGGATGTAAATCCATAGCCAACATCATGTGTTCATCATCTGGGTTTCAGCAATTAAAGGCAATGATCCGGACACCAAATCTACTATTAGAATTTGTAAGAGGGTAAAGACATTATTCAGAACATATAGACATACATACAACACACACCCAACTATAAAAGAAAGAGAAGTCATTGAACAGAAACAAATGGAAAATACCTTCTTCCCAGGTCTCACGAGCCTCAAGGCAACTTCAGCGGCAGTGTTTGCAGCTGCAATAACATCAGCTTTACGCCCAGTAATTGGTCCTTCCTGAAGAACAACGGTATGAGCAACAACAGCGATGAACCCATCAATGTGACATCCCATATCACTGCATCAGATTCAATGCCAAAAAGGACATCAGAAACTCGTACAAAATACAAAAACGACATCAGAAACGGAAGCTAAGTACTAAAGACGAGACATGGGATACATAAATAACTTACATTTTCATCACATCACCTTCTTCCAATAATGTATCATCGCTGGCAAGCGGAGAGAAATGGCATACGGTGTTGTTGACAGAGATGCATGTTGGAAATGCGATACCTCGTTCGATCTTCTTCTTCACGTTCTTGTACATATTCCCTGTTTGCCTTTATCGAGAACAAGTAACACATAAAAGGAAGATTAACACATGCTACACATTAAAAAAAAATCATTGGTCAATAAAAAGGCCTCGTAAAACATAATTGGGCATAAACAAAATCTCACTCTCTGATAAACGCATCTCCTTTCTCGCAGATATCAACAATCTTGGCTTTCGGTTTGCATTCCGACACGACAAGCTGCAACGCCTCTGCCATTTTCCATACAGAGAATCACTCATCAGATACAGACTCAATGAAAAAACAACCATAAACTTCGAAGAGAACCCGATGAAATCGAAACCCGCGCGAACTGGAAATGACACTTAGTTTCGAGAAATGACCAATCGAATAGAGGAGAAATGGAGGGAATTACTGTTAACGATCTCGGCGGCGCTCTTGTACTTGGTGACAACCTCGGAAGAAGTGAGATCCAACTCCTTCTCCTCTCTCTCGTCGTCCGAACTCATCTCCTACAAGAGCCCAAAGAGATCGAACCAGATGGAGAGGAAGATATTCAAGAAGGAGAACTAGGGTTTAAGAAATGGCCGAGAGAAAGAGAGAGGAAGAGGATGGCTGAAGGAGACGCTAGGGTTTCTTCGACACTCGCTGTATCAGTTTTTATGTTTCCACCACGTGTCATTCAATTCTACTTCGGCCAACGGAAGCCTAAACCTTCAAGCCGCGTTCGGCCCATTACGTAAAATAAAGCCCATTTGTCTGGATTTTAGTTGGCCCATCTTAAGTTTAAGTTACATTAGATATTAATTTACTCTTATATTATATTATATTATATGCTATAAATATTGTAATAATATGATGGTAGATATCATTCATCGGTGATTTGTTCTATTTTTTTTTTTGTGAATTTTTATGCATTATTGTGCGTCTTCCAAGATATATATAACATTTGGCGGACACGCTCATGGTTTATATGCAGGAATCATGTGAATAAATTAAGTTACCATCATCACTTATTAAAAGCTTATATCCAATGTGGATACCGACGGAAAAAAATGTATAAACTCCTTTTTATTTCTGTACGCAATAATTTTTGGAGTATTATGAATATTCCGTATATCCGACGTACCAGATTTTTTAATACCATAAATCTATCACGAGGAACAGTAAACCGTAATTATACTCTGTTTGTATCCAAATAGTTACTTTTTTCCCCGGGCAGTAAAGAAAACTACAAACTAACATTCTAATGTATACACATATACATGTGTGTGTGGAAAATATGTGCTTTAGAATTCAAATTAGTTGTATTCATTCATCTATAAATTGTTACATATATTTAGTATATTCTGCTGTCACTATATCTATGTAATATTATATATTAATTGCAACCAAATATTACCTTATAATTATCAGAGCGTTAGAAAAAGAAATATAATATATTATTTCATGGAAGATTTGATTTTACATTTTTGTGTGTTTGTTTTGTACAAATATTGGGGCATGGAGGCACCGTCCTCTGAATGGGCCTATAAATAGCGAACGGAGGAAAGCAGAGCCGAAATTTTATTCTCTTCGTCGCCACTCAGTACGAACGGTTTCAGTGGGTTTCGTCTTCGTACTCTCCCACTTGGCACAGAGATTCTGATCGAACGCCATGGATTCGAGTGTCGTGCATCTAGCCATGGCGGCTCTCTTCGGAGCTTCCTTCGTCGCCGTCTCGGCGTATTTCATGCACCGGAAGACTCTCAACCAGTTGCTTGAGTTCGCCAAGGCGATGGAGAGGGAGAGAGAAAGGCAGAGGGAGAGGGAGTTCTCCGGAGGAGACTCACCGCAGCAACACCTGAAGAAGCGGCGGAGCAATGGCCGGAGGATGTCGAACGGTTACTACCGCCGCGGCTCGGCGTCGCTTCCCGATGTCACAGACTTTTCCGGTGGAATCGACGGCGGCGGAGGAGGAGGACGAGACGAAGAGAAGCGCGCCAACGGTCACTTCATCGACGACGGAATCCCGCCTGGGTTGCCGAAGCTTCACACTCCATCTGAAGGTATATAGTTTCTGATTGTTTATACAGAACATTCAATGATCGGGTTAGGTTTTGGGCCTTAGTTTCATTGGTGATTAAATACTTGTATCGTTTATGTGCTTCGAGTGGGAGAAACTGTGTACCAGAGATTGCTTGGTTTTGATGTTGCTGCTACAAAATGCTATTTGGACTTCATCGATGTGTTAAATCGGCGAAAGAATATGTGCTTTCTGGTTTTGATGTGTTGCTATTTTCCTTCCTGTCAACATTTCCTAGATGGTATCTGAATCTAGAAGGGATCATATTCATTTGGTCTCTGCAGTGTAAAAGGACTTTGAGGAAGAAGTCACTGAAAAAGATGTCTTGTAAATGGTAGTGGGCAGCTTTTCATACTTACACTATACCTTGAAGCATCTTAATACTGAATTTGTTTTACTCTCTTCTACTTGCATTCTTATCATCTGAAGGTTAGTACCACAAGCATCGATGTTCTTCTTTGAAAAAATTGGCTAAGGGAAATTGTGGAAGGGTGAGCTACTTTGTAATGGTCCTTTACATTGTTTACTTGCTACTAATGCATGTTTAGGTGAATTGCTACTTTGTACATGTGTCATGTTTTATGCATCTTAATACTGAATTGCTGCGTTTTTGCTGGATATGGATTGTCTTTATGTGTTTATGGTGATACCCTATATTTCCAGGCGCGGGGAGATCTTCTGTACTCGCGACTTCTACCAGGAAATCTGGAAATCTTATCAGACCCATTTCTCCAAAATCTCCTGTTCCTAGTGCCAGTGCTTTCGAGAGCGTGGAAGAATCAGACGATGAAGATAATATGACAGACACCGATGCTCAGGATGCTTCGTACTTGCTTGCCGATGGGGATGCTGTGAGTTGGTTAATTAATATTTGGCTATTTTTGTCGTGTCTGAGCAGGGAAAAAGTGAGGTGGTTTTTGGGCTTATACTTAAGCTATGCATGTAGACTGCAAATGACAACGGAGAACAAATAACCATGGCGGCTTCAAGCATTATTCGTTCCCACAGTGTGTCAGGTGACTTGCATGGAGTTCAACCTGATCCTATAGCAGCTGACATTCTGCGTAAAGAGCCGGAGCAAGAAACCTTTGTCCGCCTTAACATTTCTCCTATGGGTAAATGACCACTACTCTGATCACTTTTGTCGGTTGTCTCACCTAATTTCAGTCACTGTTGTGTACAATATATAGCTTTGCTTGAACTTTGGTACCTTCATCCTGTCATTGCCAATCATGGCATGCTTGTTTATGTAGAACCTGCTAGTTTACTACTAATCAAATATACCAAGGACTCTGAATATGAAAAGCGACTTCGAATAAAGGCGTTACTCTTTGTGAGAACTGAGACATTGAAGTCCTTAGTGGGTACCTGAAACTGTATGGATTACAACAGCTAGTGTTCAAGGGAAATGGTTTTCTAATGGCTCTTGCATATATTTTCCGCTAGAGGTGCCAACTCCCGATGAAGTTGAATCCTATAGATGTATTCAAGAATGCCTTGAGCTGCGGAAAAGGTATGTATTTGGAGAAGCAGTTGCTCCATGGGAAAAAGAAGTCATATCTGATCCCAGTACCCCTAAACCCAATCTGGAGCCATTCACGTACACTCCGCAGGGGAAATCTAATGTGAGTTAATGGTTTTACCCCGCCAATGTTGTGATGGACATGGAGCAAACTCAGATGAATCTGATTCTCCTTAATTTTATTTTTAACAGCATTATTTTGAGATGCAAGATGGTGTCGTCCAAGTGTTTGCAAATAAAGATGGTAAGAAGCTGAGGGTCGAAATTTAAACGCTTCCTTGTCCTGTTATTGCAAAGTTTGTTTGTGTTTACTCCTTTTGTTTTCTATTAATTGCCCCGTGTGTTGTTTCTCTGTTACCAGCAAAAGAAGAGCTCTTCCCAGTGGCTGATGCAACAACATTTTTCACCGACTTGCATCTTATACTTAAGGTCATAGCCACTGGAAATATTCGAACTTTATGCCACCGTCGTTTGGTGCTCCTAGAACAGGTAATGATTCTGGATAGATGAGATTGCCTGTTGATAAAAAAAGTTTCTCATGTTGATGGTGTAATTGTTTGATTTCAGAAATTCAACCTTCATTTAATGCTTAATGCGGACAAAGAATTTCTGGCTCAGAAAAGTGCACCACATCGTGACTTTTATAACGTCAGGAAGGTTGACACTCATGTTCATCATTCAGCCTGCATGAACCAGAAACACCTTTTAAGGTTTATCAAGTCAAAGCTCAGGAAAGAGCCCGATGAGGTACCATTTAAGCTATATGTTCTGGCAAGAGTCAAGACAATCTTTGTTCAGTTTGAGGTACTTATAGTCCCTTGCTTCTCTATTCAGGTTGTAATATTTCGAGATGGGACATATTTGACCTTGAAAGAAGTTTTTGAGAGCTTGGATCTGACTGGGTAATGGCATATTTATCTCTTCTTTTTCAGAGAACTTCTAAGAATAACTAGTTTAATGATTTAATCTACTTCATCTGGCTTCAAAATGGTTCAATACATTTAGTCTACTTCTTTGTGATGCGTCCTTTAAGATCCGAGAAGTAACAATCCTCTTCCTCTTGTTCAAACTATGAACAGGTATGATCTGAACGTCGATCTTTTGGATGTTCATGCAGACAAGAGTACCTTTCATCGTTTTGACAAGTTCAATCTTAAGTATAATCCTTGTGGTCAAAGTAGGCTAAGGGAGATTTTCCTTAAACAGGATAATCTCATCCAAGGTAATACTGTTACTATCTTAGTCATTCCGTCTAACATTGTTAAATTGTTTAGTGCTTCTGTCATGCACTCCTATATAACGGCAACTCTCTATGACTCTGGTTTCAACACAAACCCGTTGGTCCTTCTTTTTTATACAGGCCGCTTTCTCGGTGAGATAACAAAGCAAGTCTTTTCAGACCTTGAAGCTAGTAAATATCAGGTAAGCAGCTTGCCCTCTAAAACCTGCACACATCGCACACTGATATTTGCTGTAGCCCTATGCATTAAGAAGAAACGACACGTAACGAAAGAGCATCTCATCCCTTTTTTATGCTTGATGTAAACTTTCATGGTGCTAATGTGATGCATCAACTTGATTCTGAAGATCAAATTTAAGAGTTTATGTTAGTTTTTTCTGCCTGTTTGATAAAAACGACTGTATTGTTCTTCCTGATGGTTTCTGTGAACGCTGCAGATGGCTGAATACAGAATATCTATATACGGCAGAAAAATGAGTGAATGGGATCAACTGGCTAGTTGGATTGTGAACAATGATTTATACAGCGAGAATGTTGTTTGGTTAATTCAGGTTGCCATCTCTTTGATGTTTTCATCTGCATAGTATGCTGATGCTTTCTCTTTCATATTTTTTCACTGTACTAAATCTTCCTCTTTATTTGCTCACTAGCTTCCACGTCTGTACAATGTGTACAAGGAGATGGGTATAGTGACATCTTTTCAAAACATCATTGACAATATATTCATTCCGCTATTTGAAGTTACAGTGGATCCCGATTCGCATCCCCAGCTCCATGTTTTCTTGAATCAGGTTTACATATATACATACACACATATATGCTGATTCTTCTATCTGTATGCCCCATTGACAATATATATATTCATTGTTTGACCGATGGCTGTCCCTTGTTTTGTATTTCAGGTGGTTGGGTTCGACCTGGTGGATGATGAAAGCAAACCAGAAAGACGTCCCACAAAACACATGCCCACTCCATCACAGTGGACTAACGCATTCAACCCTGCATTTTCGTACTATTTGTATTATTGTTATGCTAACCTCTATGTGCTAAACAAGGTACCATTTCTTGCCGGTTTCTTCTGCAACTTTATTTTTGTTATCGTATAATCTCTTTGATCCAAGGATATCATATCTCTTATCTTCCTTCAGTTTCGCGAGTCAAAGGGCCTGACTACCATCAAGCTACGACCTCATTCTGGGGAGGTAATCGGCAATTTCTTCTTTCTCATCATATATCCATGTTTTTTTTTTCAGTTAATGAAATTAACGTCTGAAAATTTTCAGGCTGGGGATATCGACCACCTTGCTGCTACATTTCTCACCTGCCATAATATTGCTCATGGAATTAATCTGCGGAAATCTCCGGTGCTTCAGTATCTCTACTACCTGGCACAGGTGAGAGGACCTCTTCCTTGGTTTCATTGGCCTACTCTTCACTTTTTTATATGATGAGAACATCAAGCCAACTATTCCAACCTTTTTTTGTTAAATAGATCGGTCTGGCGATGTCTCCTCTGAGCAACAACTCTTTGTTTCTGGATTACCATCGAAACCCATTTCCCATGTTTTTCCTAAGAGGTCTCAATGTTTCCCTCTCTACCGACGACCCTCTCCAGATTCACTTAACTAAAGAGCCTCTTGTGGAAGAATACAGCATCGCTGCCTCAGTAAGTCTTTAGTCAATAGCTCAGAAAATCGAAATTATAATTTATCATCGACTCATTTTGAACCCCATGGAGAGAGAAACTTCAGCAGAAAATCGTGTGACGCCTGGAATTTTCTTTTTGATACCAAAGTAAAAGAAGACCCTTGCTTCTTGCATTACCAGGTCTGGAAGTTGAGTTCATGTGATCTGTGTGAGATAGCTCGTAACTCGGTTTACCAGTCAGGTTTCTCACATGCCCAGAAGGTAAAATACCAAATATGAAAACACATATTATAGGATGAAACGCCCACAAGGTTTCATCTCCTTTTTCTTAACAGTTTCTGATTGTTTATATAATATTTTTAAATCTCTCTTTTAGTCACACTGGCTGGGAAAAGATTATTACAAAAGAGGACCAGACGGAAACGACGTTCACAAAACCAATGTGCCTCACATCAGGGTGGAATTCCGTGACACGGTAAGTATGGATGGTATACATACGTAGGGTTAATACGTAAAATGATCACATACTGTGTGTGTGTGTGTGGGATGCAGATATGGAGATTGGAGATGCAACAGGTTTATCTAGGCAGAGCTCATATCCCTGATGAAATCATCCCTTGATTCACTCAAAAGCTATTAGAGATGATGATGATGAGTTCATACATACGAACAAGCCGAAATCAGAAGGTAAGTACCCAAAAACATTCTCTCTTACTACAAATCTTGTCTGATTTCTTTAGCTCTAGTCTCTGGACGATTTACACCAACAGGCCTTTAACATAAGTTTTGCAGTGACAGCGGCAATGAATGAATAATGTCCCATATGGATTTGCGCACACACTGAGAGAGTGAGAGTGTAGTTTTTTTTATGGTAATAAAATGACTTTTTGTCCTGAGAGGGTGTATTTATCATATTCAATTAAATCTGCGGCTAATAACCCAAACTGTGATTCAGCCGATATTTATATACAAGTTTGTAGAACTGATAGAGGACTATGTTTGGTGAAATTCCGTATATTTCGCATTTTTCTTGCAACGTTATTTTTATCCATTGTCACTTTCAATAGAATAATCGATGTACTCGCTAAAGAGGGGAAGTTTGTGGAAATTAAGGAATTTTACGAGGAGATAGATCCGAAGAGGTTTAGTTCTAAACACTATTGCTTATATTTCATTGATCAATGGTTTTTGTCTGTAGAGTTGTCTTGACAAGGCGGAACAAATGTTCAATTATATGGTTACCAAAGGATGTTTCAAATGCATTAATTTTTAATTCTATGATAAATGAATACACATGGCCCTATTGGCCGATAAAGGTATAAATCTCTTTTATGAGATGTCTCGAGCAAGATTGGTAAGCAACTTTGATGTTGTCCAAAAGCTTGTCTTGGAGATACAATATAAGGGTCATCATCTTGTAAATTCTGCTTGATGTTTTTTATACGAATGGAAAAACGGACAAGACATTTGGCCTATATAATAAGTTGAAAAAGAATGGGATTGACCTCCATATATCTTTTCGTTATGTCATGACGCATGTTTTGTACAATGCACATAGAGTTGATAAGGCGTTGGTACTATTTAATAGTTTTATTGATAAAGGGGTGAAACTGCTTGTTATCATGTATGATGATCTCTGTATTTTTCACTATATGAAGTTGAAAAAGGTAATTGGGAAAATGAAAAAGGGTGGTTGTTTTTTCTAATGATCATATATATAATGCATTGATCAAGGGTTGTCTCAAAAATTGCTCTGCATCAATGGTTATCGAACTAGTACAAGAAATGCGGAGCTATAGATTCATAGATGCATCGATTTCAAATATGATAATAGATATGGTATTTGAAGGTAGATTGGAAAAGGGGTTTTTGGATCTCATCTCTTAGTAGTTGTAAGTACTAAACATAACAGATGGACCGACCCGAAACTCGCATGAAAAATTCACCCGAAACTCGCATGAAAGATTCGGTGGAGAAAGAGAGAATTCAAAAGGGAACTCAATGAATCTATACGCTCACGATCTCTCCATTCTCGATTTCAACCACGGAATCTCCGATTCCTTTGGGTGAGCCTCTCTTAGATCTGACTTTAGATGTGTCGTCTCCTACAGATTCGTTCTTTCTTTCAAAACCATAGATACACACTTGTTCACGTGGGCCCTGGTTGCTTTTTTTTTTTTATAATGGATCTAAATCAAATCTACCAATCATTTACACTTTTGTCAATTATCATATCATATGAACACATATATGTCGTATTCGTATCTTTCTTATTTGCTATTTACGAATCATTCATGAAAATAATACAACACCCATGATAGTGATTTAAATAATGGACATCAAAACTTCGAAACAAGTCAGAAGCATATAAGAGGATGGATCAATTGAAGAGCTCTATAATTGTCGACTCTCTCTCTCTCTCTCTCTCTCTCTATATATATATATATATATATATA
>NW_010962392.1:2231101-2263083 GCF_000463585.1 Tarenaya hassleriana | reverse complement strand
CCTACACGAGGAAAAAGCACGTACCGAGTTCCGCAATGGAAACAAGAGACGCAATGGCCACAGGGTAGGAAGAAACAATCTCTCGGAGCATCAAAACAAATGGCGCAAAGGCGTCTGGTGTTACCGCCACTGCTGGTTTCACCCTCCATTGCCAAGAGCTCTTCCAAATCAGCATCCTCATCATTGGAAATGGATTCATAAGAAGAACAAGTGCTTCCGCCTCCATCATCATCTTTGTTTGAAAGCAGGGCTTCTCTTCTTTGAGATTCTTCTTGATCCGAATTCCTTCCATCTTCCCCCCTTATGCACTGGGACCATTGCCGGTATTTCAATGCCACCAACATGAGTCCACTCATAAGAACTGCATGATTAAAGATATAGTTGTGTTCGTTAGGAGGAGATGTTTCTTCGAACAGAAATATTTCATATCAGATATCCCAAAAGGTTTGAAAATTTTATGATAGGATGAAAACGTTACCTGTTCCGGTTATATATGTTATCCATCTGGGTTGATAGGAAAACCTAACATACCATTCTTCAGTAGATGTTTCCTGAATCCGGAGAAATAGTGGAATTGAGGATCATCTCTCATGATTTTTCCAACTTTTGGGGCGTTTCCTCGGGAAGATCCAAAAGAATAAAGAGAGAGATGTACCTCTTCCAGAGCTGGCGAGGTCAACACAAAAGAATTTCCACGAGGAAACATGACATCGAATGAGCACTCGCCATCGCCAAAGGTACACATGTAGAATGATTCTGTAGTATCATACAAGAAAGCCCTTATACCAATATCCAATTCCACCTGCCAAAATATCCAACCTCATTTGTCTTCCAAAGAAACATCTCCATGTGGACAAATCATAACATTCAAATAGGAGAAACGGTTCCTGTTGTCCGGTCAAATAAACTGAAGCTATGTATCAACTGAGCCATGAAAGAGACAGAACAATAATGAAATTCTAGAACAGTTCCCCCAGAGAGGAAAGCCGCTTGTTTTTCTCAAAACAATCCTTGATAGAATCAAAAAGCAAAAGCCAGATCTTTACTCGACCAGTTACCTTTACGTCCATACTGTTCAAGTTATCCACAGCAACATAATAACTTGAAGATCTGGGTACCTTCATTTCAACCATACCACTCCCTGTGAAGGAATTTTTATTAAAAAGTCTTGTATAATCAGCTTAACCAATGCATTTTAAGTTGATAACTTCAGCCTGACTAACCATGGATGAGATTCCATGATAAAGTGGTGTTAGGAAATGCAGGGTCCTCTAACCACCGAGAAAAACCTTCAGCTCCTGCAAATTGCTAGCAGCGACATGATAAGTACAGTGCTTCAAAAGGTAACAACACTTCAGTGAATCAACATAAGAATCACTGGCCGGTCACCCATAAGAGCAGATGAGCTAATAGAAACAGAAGCAAAATCACAGGTAATCTTACTATTAACATACCTTGAGCAATTACAAGCAGAACTGAGGAATCTTGTGATTTGACATTGTATGAAATATTTAAACAAGTTCCCTGGTTCAGATAGTATGCCCACCCCTGGAGACTACAAAACTTTAGAAGAAGAAAAAAAGACTTTTGTATCCGATCATACCATTGAATCTGAATCTCTCTTTCAATTTGCACATCCGTTCCAAGAAATAGACAAAATTTTATGCTTAGAAGAAGGACTTATAAACAGAATCAAGATTTTTCATATCTTCATAGGGAAAGATTCTACCAAAAGGCAATGCAAAGAAGATTAGAACTTGCCTTGTGAGAACCGGCGGAGAGAGATAAAAGGTGAGTTTCTGACCAAGTCTCTATGACATCAAGAGAAGGAGATCTATAGAACCCAAATAACTTCAGCCCAGGTTTCATATCATCCAGTTGATTCACCTGGCAGAATCATCCCGACAGAGTCCCGAGATTGATCATACACAGAAAACCCATCAAGAGCACAGAAAAGGAAGACCAGGAAACAAAGCCAATCCCACCTTTATGCTTTGGACAAAGAAGGGATTCAGGTCGACGAGAACAGAAGAATTCGGACCAATCCACGTGTTCTTTGAACCATAGACACCCAAAATCAAGGTCATAGCCACTGAGTCATCAACACAACAGTCAGATTAAGTCCTCCCACTAATAAAATAGGAGGAAACGAACTAGTCAATCCCTAGATTCCAACTTCAACAATCAATACTAACTCAAACGAGGGAAGAAAGTATCGAGACGAACCAAAGAACCAGAAAGTGAGGACCACAGCGAAGCAGGAGAAGCTCTCTTCGTCAGCACCGGCAGATGCATCGCCAAGCGCCGCAACATCACCCCGATTCAGAATTCCGATATACCGATAACCCAGGTCCGGATTCTGAAGTTGAAACCTCTCTTCTTCTTCAATACCCGAAGAAGAAGAAGAAGAGGAAGAGGAAGAGGATGACGTGGGTGAAGACGAAGACGAAGGAACCACCGCCCTTGAAACCTCGGCGTCGGAAATGGAGAACGAAGAGGTGGAAGGAGCGGAATCCGGATCAGACATTCTAGAGAGAGAGAGAAGATGTAAAAGATGATCAGAGATGGCGTAACGAAGAAGCTCGCGTTAGGGGGAAAAGGAACCCTAACACAAACCCTAAATGGAGGTCAAGGTGTGAAGGAACAGAGGAGAGGAGAACGCACCTGAGGATCTGCTGCGAGTAGAGCCCATGAAGAGGAAGAAGAAAAGAGGAGAGAGAGAGAGAATTTTACCGGTCGGTCTTCGTCTCTCTTTTTCTCTCTCCCTCGTCTTGAAGGGTAGAGAGAGAGAGTGGGTAAGGACGGAAGTCAGAGCAATTCATTTGACCCGTAGGAACAGTTAGACAAAATAATCGAGAGGTCTTTTCGTAGTTTACCTCTTTGCCCTTTTTTTAACGTAACGGCTATTTCTTTTTAAAAACTCGTTGTATTTTGTAAAATTAAATTTAATAAAAGTCAACCAATATCACTGTATAGATTATTATTATTATTTGGGACTATAGAGTATAACGTGTTTTATTTCAATAGGAGATAATATATCGTCGTAGTCACTATTATACAATCAATATATATATATATATACACACTATGTGCTGTTAGGTGCTATAGTTTTGACTTTTTTGGGTGCCTCCGCGAGTTTATCGATTAGTTATAATCATTTTATAAATCAAGATGTTAGCCATATTGTAATAAAGGTTGATTGTTTGGTTCTTAATTAAATTATTTTTAGGATTGGATTTTTTATTTTATAATAAATTATAACTAGTTCAAATTTGATTTAAACTCATTCTTTATTAAAAATATATTTATTATATATAATTTTAAAAATATGACCAATGGATAATAAATATTTTAAATAATTGGATTATACATTATTCATGCAAAACACTGCGGTCAAACACTAGATTCATAAAACGACAAAAGTTCACGTACTCGTTAATTCTCTGTGGACACGCTACCCTGAAACATAATTCTATTTTATTTATCATTGGTCGTCCAACATTATTTAAATATATAAAATCAACAGGTGGGTCATATAACATTATTTTATGTAAACAATTTAGGTCGTACAACATTTCAGGAAGAAACGTATTATCGACAACCTTACGCCCTGACAAACATCCTCCAACCCTATTTATTGTGAAGTTTTCTCCATCCAATAACCGTGACAGTTTTTGTTTAGACCCAGTGACTGTTTCTGGTTAATTCGCTGGTAAAATACTAAAATGCTAAAAACCGGACCGGTTTAGTACCAGTGGTTATTTCTGGTTAATTCCAGGTCAAAAAGGCTTGGAGAGTTGGGTGTACCGAAATCAAATGGGAACTCGACCGGTAATGACTTCCAGTGAAGGTTTGGTTTCCAATCAGCTTCCCTCAGGACCTTCAGTATCTCCCTCACCACAATCTCACTCGCCAACTCCGTGAAATGTATTCCGTCCCTGTCCAATCAAAACGACGAGTCTTATGAATTGTGAAGTCCCCTCGATATTGAATTGAATCTACTGACGAGTGGGTTTGTTCTTCGTATCTGATGGAGATCGATTGATCAAGACAGAAGAATGAAAGAATAATTTACGTGAAGCAAGTGTTCAACCAATCGTCATGTTGCTGGAATGCGGTCCAAAGATCAATAGCTTTGACATTGATCTCTTCGCATAGATCTACCAACGCGTCTGAGTATATACGACAGAGCTCATTCTTCCGGCCACGGGCTACATCCCTAAGGCAACCGCAACATCCAGATAATATATACAGTCCATAAACTCACATTATAAGGGTAAAACATATATATAGCTCATCCAAGAAATGTACCCGATAGATTCCTGGATTTGTTTCTCGTTCACAGGTGGGGAGGTGAGAAAGATGACCCGGGTCTTGTCGGAAAGGCTCTTCGAAGAGACAAAAAGAAACAAAAAAGGACACGTTTTTAGTCTAAGCGCCTCAAATTACATTCATGCTGAAGTTTAAAAAGGCATTACCAAGAGATGCTCTGCAATTTTCCTCATGTTTTGTATGTATTCAGGTAGAGGGACATGAGCACCTAGGCCTGATGGATGAGGATGCATCGAATCATTCCCACCAAAATAGACTATCACCAATGCAGGTTGAACGGCAGCATTCTTATAGAACATCAAAACCAGACATTGGCCATTGGCAAATAAAGATCTAAACTTTGGAGTAAAAGCAACAGATCAGACTGTAACTGAACTGAAACAGCTCTTTGGAAGAATTTTCCTGGGTTTTTAGTGGTATACCTTTGGGAAAACTTGGTCTATGACCTGCAAACCGAACCTTGAATTCCAACCGGCATATCCCCGCAGGATAATGTCAGCCTGTGAATGAATGCATCAAAAGTCAAAAACACAAAGGATCATTGGGTTAGGAGGAATCTTACAGATCCAAGACTTAAGGGACATAGTGATACAGAAATCAGCTATCATGATGAGATCCGACATTGGTGTCAGATTACGTTTCAGTAACAGTATCCAAACCAAGAACCTTGAGTAAAACACATATTTTTCTTCCCCTTCAGCGAACATCATGCTTCATAGTTCATACTGATTCTTACACGTTCAAAACATGAGAAATTGAAGTAGTCATAGCTATACGTACGTGTATTCACATATTAAAAAGTTGGAACAGGGGCTCATTGAAAGTGAAGAACATGTAAGAATACAGATTTGAATATTGGGGATAATCTCTTTTTTTTTCCCAGAACAGAACGACATTCGTTTACTTTATTTCACCTCAGCGAACCCAAACAAGAAAAAGATTAAAAAAAAAAAGGAAGAGATCTCCACTTGCAAACAGTAAATGGTCACTTCCTGCAGTTTATCACTGCGACAACATGAACTGATGCTCGTACTAAACAACTAAAGAAACACCAAAAATGGAAACATCGTCCTTGAGAAAGCATCATCACGGTAAAAGTTGTATGCACTTGGCAGCAATGATTCTCACTAAAAAAAATATTCAAAACCAGAAAATTCAAACCCATTCGCATTTGATCGTACCAACCGAATTAGTATTAAGCGCTTCAAACCATCGATTTCGGAAAGCAGATATTCAAGTTATAGGATAAAAGAAATTCAGATTTCATAATTTCGAGACAGGAATCGAACTCGAGGAGAATGATATGAAAGAGAATTACGAACCCTGCGAGCGTAGAGATCGGCAAGAATGGCTCCCCATCCGCCATTGATGAAACTAAACTGAACAATGGAAGAACCGAAGAGCACGATCTGAGGTCTTCCAGGCCCCACCATCTCTTCCTCCCTCCGATCGATCCTTCCGCTCTTAGCTTCCGGTGAATGCATAAACCCAATAATTCAAGTTTTTAGGGTTCAAATTTACGGTTAAGGATCATTGGGTTAGGAGGAATCTTACAGATCCAAGACTTAAGGGACATAGTGATACAGAAATCAGCTATCATGATGAGATCCGACATTGGTGTCAGATTACGTTTCAGTAACAGTATCCAAACCAAGAACCTTGAGTAAAACACATATTTTTCTTCCCCTTCAGCGAACATCATGCTTCATAGTTCATACTGATTCTTACACGTTCAAAACATGAGAAATTGAAGTAGTCATAGCTATACGTACGTGTATTCACATATTAAAAAGTTGGAACAGGGGCTCATTGAAAGTGAAGAACATGTAAGAATACAGATTTGAATATTGGGGATAATCTCTTTTTTTTTCCCAGAACAGAACGACATTCGTTTACTTTATTTCACCTCAGCGAACCCAAACAAGAAAAAGATTAAAAAAAAAAAGGAAGAGATCTCCACTTGCAAACAGTAAATGGTCACTTCCTGCAGTTTATCACTGCGACAACATGAACTGATGCTCGTACTAAACAACTAAAGAAACACCAAAAATGGAAACATCGTCCTTGAGAAAGCATCATCACGGTAAAAGTTGTATGCACTTGGCAGCAATGATTCTCACTAAAAAAAATATTCAAAACCAGAAAATTCAAACCCATTCGCATTTGATCGTACCAACCGAATTAGTATTAAGCGCTTCAAACCATCGATTTCGGAAAGCAGATATTCAAGTTATAGGATAAAAGAAATTCAGATTTCATAATTTCGAGACAGGAATCGAACTCGAGGAGAATGATATGAAAGAGAATTACGAACCCTGCGAGCGTAGAGATCGGCAAGAATGGCTCCCCATCCGCCATTGATGAAACTAAACTGAACAATGGAAGAACCGAAGAGCACGATCTGAGGTCTTCCAGGCCCCACCATCTCTTCCTCCCTCCGATCGATCCTTCCGCTCTTAGCTTCCGGTGAATGCATAAACCCAATAATTCAAGTTTTTAGGGTTCAAATTTACGGTTTATAATATTTAAAAAAAATACATTTATTTATTAACATTGTGCGCACTCTTCTGCCTACACGTGGCACATTTCCATATCACTCAAGAAATGTCACACGGTGTTCGGAGAACATAAAGGCTTTTGACTGGACGGAGTTTCCCAGTTTTTTGAAGATTAAAAAACCCAAAAATCATCGGTCAAACTTTTTTTATTTCATTTTTCTTAAAAATCGGATAAGTTATTTTTTTTTAGAAAAGTGATTTTAGAGATTTGTTAGTAGATTTTTTTTATTTTTATTAAAAAATAATTATATAAATTATTTTAAAGATAAAAAATTATATTTTAAAAATAAAGACAATATTCTTACCATTTTTAGCATAATTCATATTTGAAAAAAGTCATATGATTTTTATTATTAGTATTAATAAATATAATTTTTATTTTAATAATAAAAATTCTTTTGGTATTTTTTAAATATAAAATGTAAAACCAAAACCTAAATATTATTTTTACCGATCAAGTTTTCTAATAATTTTAAAAACTAAAAAAACCAAAAACCAAAAACCAAAAATCAAAAATCAAAAACCAAAAATTAAAGTAAAAAACCCAAAATAAAAATCATCCCGGTTCAAAACCAAAATATCTCACGTTTTGATCATGTTTTTTTCACCCAAAAAAACTTTTTAAAAGAAGAGTCAATCTATTAACAGATTTTAATTTTTAAGAAACTAGCATTTTCCAAAACTAACTGACATTGATATAAAAAATCTCATAAATTGGCATTTTTATTTATATTTTAAATGAAATCCTAAACTCCAATCCTTATAAATATATATCATGGTAAAAGTTAATTTAACTCTTTAACAAAAAATAAAAGTTAATTTAACCTGAAAGATAATACTTTTATTAAAACGATGTGTTATTTTTATTAGTTCTTTCTTTCTGACGAGAAAAAAAAAAGCGAGGATATATCTGAGAATGAAATAGACGACCATGCATCTTATCGAAGGCCCTGTACGTAGAGGCCCATTAATACTGTACCTCTAGATGATCTAGAGTCTTTCCTCGGCTTATTTTGTTTTTGGAATTTTCTTTCACTAGATTTATTTTTTGACGCATAAAATAGAAATAGACAATTAGCAAATAGCAACCGAACGAGACAATTGGTCAGTATCCGTACGAAATAGTAATGCACCCTTTGCACCTTGTAACAAATGCAATGACGTGAACATTTTTCTATACAACAATCTCAAATGGTAATACATATACAACAGAGTTCCTCAATTACGGCAAGGTAGTTTATATAAAAAAGATATTAAAAATATACTAATAGATATATAGTCTTAATATAAAAAATATTTTTTATATATGTATATCGCGAATTCGAACCTCCAATTGGAAAGGAGAATATATATTCTAATCGTGTGGTTTACCCTTGATTTCGAGATTAGTCTTATCTTCGTTCCAATAATCCGGTTATAAAAAAAATATGTGTGACCCATAAATATAGAAATAGTTTAACATCCCTATATATATATATATATATATATATATATATATATAAACATGCCAAAAAGAGACAGAGGCCTATGTCGTAGTAAGAATCCAACCATTAGTTTGACAAAAACAAAAACAAAAAATACATTCTCTCTGTTTTTTTCTTGAATATGATGTCCGAATAAAACCTCATAAGTCTCAATGAATCTTGGAAATTTCGAAAGAAGAAAAAAAGACGAAAGAAATGGATAGAGATTTTTCGAAGATAACAAACCGAACCATTTTTAATCTTACGAGTAAGGAAACTTCGCCGAAGCTGTGTTGTTTTATCAGTTTGTACTTACGGCAGTTCATGCCGTCAGTTATGTTTTGTTCTTGTCCATTTATGAATAATATTTAGAATATCATATTTTCTTTTTTGCAAAATAATAATCATTTTCTTATCCATTCTAGAATCTTAGATCTGTAGTTTGGACCTGTAATATGGTTTCGAGTATAAATATATTTTTTTGGTGTTTCAAAATTGTTGTTGTTAAAATAAAAAAATAAAAATGTGATGAGAATAAAATACAGACATTAAAATATAATTGGAAATAATAATGGATACAATATTATTATACCAAATATTGTGTATCTAATTTATTTCTATTATATCTATATTTTTTTAATTTTGTTTGTTAATTTTTTTACAAATACCTGAGCCAATTTAATTATAATACAATAACAAAAACAAAGATCGTAATAATAAAAATAATTTCGTTTTTTTTTTCATTATCTTATTTTATTTTGTAATTTATTTTTTCAATAGTTATAGGGTCGAGTTTTTTTTTTCTGGTTCTATAGAATAGAATAAAATATAAACATCATGTGTGTGTATTTATTAATAAATATATACGTGACGTGACCGTGAATAATTTAAAAACTTTGTTCAACTTGTGCAGTCTTACCAATAATCATTTAGATTAATCAATTGAATATGTTGAATTTAAATTTTGAAAACAAGGTTTCGCCAGCAATGTTAAATACGAGTAATGGAAATGAATGATGTGAAATTAATGTGTATAAATATATGGATGAGGATGAGTATATTATGTGTTTTCTGCTGATATCGACGACTATAATTGTATAATTTTTAGGTTTAAGCGCTATAATTATTCATAGCCACATAATCAAATATTGTTGTAGATATGGACCCGAATCCGTGGGAATGATTATAAAATCGAATAAATATCCTTTAGTTAGGAATATTTTCGAATGTCTTATTATCGGGTTTATGGGTTTATTTTCAATCTGGTTGGTATTTGATTATACTGAGGTTCATATCTTTCTTGACAAATTAACATTCCTCTTAATCCATACAATTTCGTTCTAATAGTTTAAATATTTTTATTAATCTATATAGAAAAGAATCATCGTTTGGAATCATATATGTTTCTTTTTCTAAGGATTTACGCGGGTGATTTCGTGGACTTGGAAAACGGTGAATAATTTGATTATATGTTTTCAACTGTTTTATGTTATATAATATCAATAAATTATGTGAATAAAATATAAACAAAGAAGGATGTTAGAAATGCCAAATTAATCATGAGCTGTTTGTATTATTATTACATGCCACGTATAAGATATGTTCATAATTCTCTATAAAGTCAAGCTAATCAGGATCATTAAAACAAATCTTGCCTTAATTAAGAAAATATGTTCATAAATTTTTACAGAATCCAAAAATAAGGGCCAATGAAAATCTTCTATTGACCAAGAAACAGACAGTGGGTGGTACGTAATGGAGATCTCGTGACCCAATAAGAAAAAGTAAAGCTTTCTTACAAGCATGTGATCAATTAAAATTAAAATATTTTTTTATTTAAATCAAATAAATTAAAATATATAATTAAGTTGTTACTAGTAAAATTATTATTTACGTAATGAACATAAAAACAACTCAAATAAATTTGAGAGTATTATTATGCATGTGCGGTTGATTTTTTTTTTTTTGAAACGACATATATTTGATAATTGAATTATACATTGCAGGTATGGATAATAGGGTAGCTTGCCACGTGTACTTTACAAGGTTTTGTGAATTTCCCCGAGCCCAACGGACACTCTCTTGTCTCTTTATCCATCCCCAACCCGAACCCGAACCAGTGCACAATATCTTCTCGTCTTAGAAAAATGCAAAGATTAATAAAGAGAGTTATTGGAAAGAGATCTTAAAGTGTCGGTCCAAATATTTCATCCCAAATTACTTTCGAACAAATATCATTAATCAGCATCACATATAGAATGATTGTTTTTGTTTATAAATAAAATACTGAAAGAAACGAGCTTCCTTTGATATTCAATATGCACGTGATTAGTGATTATAGAATCAGATTTTTTTAATAAATCATTTTGTATCCATTTTATTTTCTTACCCTCACATTTTGACCATGCATGCAGATTTACCAAAAAAAAAGTCTATGTATTAAAGTAAAAAGGAAACTTCCTGGAAATTGCGTGTGGACCCCACAAGATTCCATAAAAACCAATATATGTTTATCAACACCTGAACCACTGAGTGAAACCCAGGAAAAAGATTACTTTTGAAACTTGGATCCGACAGGGAAAATGGGGAGTGTGATTGCGGAGGAGAACGGAGGGGGGAGCATGATGATGAAGGGTTCGAGCAGAGAGCTTAGACATGGGAGAACGGCTCATAACATGTCTTCTTCTTCGCTGAGGAAGAAATCCGATCTCAGAATCATCCAGAAGGTTCCGTGCAAATGTCTTAAAGATTTCCTCGCCAATCTGCAGGAAGTCATCCTCGGAACTAAACTCTCTGTCCTGTTTCCCGCCATCCCTCTCGCCATTATCGCCACCTCCTTCGGCTTCTCCCGCGTAACTTCTCTCTCTCTCGCTCTCTCAATTAATCTTTCAATTTCTCACATCCATGCATGCATATATATACATACATGGGTGTGTGTGTATTGCAACAATGATGTTCAAAATAAAGATTTTGCAATTTTGAAAACTAATCGATGGGTTTGCATTAATATTGGATTTAATTTATACTGTTTTATTCATTTTTGTCGAGCGTTTTTTTCCTTTTTTCTGATGTGTATAGTATGGTATACACTATACACATGTCATGTCATGTCATGTCATGTTTGTATCTTCCATTCTATGTGTGTCATGGTTAAATGTCTCAAAATATTGCCACAGTTGGGAATTTTATGGAAAAAATCGTGTATTTTTTTTATTAAATAGATCAAACCTTTGGGGAAAATATTGTAATTTCAGCCCCAAAATGAAGAGCATTTGGCCGAAAAACGTTTTATTTTAATTTGAAAACTATGAAAATAAATCAATGTCATCATACAAAGTTTCAATTACTTTCATAGGGATAGTTAGGTTAGATTCTTTAACAATTAAATACCAGATTTATTTAATTAATTATGTATTTATTTATTTGTGATGCGAAAACAGCCATGGATATTTGTATTTAGCTTGCTGGGACTGACACCTCTGGCCGAGCGCGTCAGCTTTCTGACAGAGTAAGTCGTACGACCGGATCCATGAAATCAAATTTTAAATTTATTGTCACATCAAACATTTTAATTTGTTTATATATAAAATGCCACGTTAATTACGTACATCACCGATTAATCATATCAACCATACGCGTGTATATACATATATAACGCTATATCCATGCCACTTTGTCAGTGTAAGATTTGATGCCGGGGTACACGTCGTCAATGATCACGATAATATTTAAAATAATATATAGGCGATATCTATATTAGGGGATTTTGTTAATATAGTAAAATATTATACATTTTTAAAAAGTTTCGATAAAATAACTTCAATTTAGAATTCAGTTTAAAGGTATTTTTGAAATAAAAAATGTTGTTTTAAAGAATCTTTTCCTAATGCTGTTATTTTAATTGACAAAATTTATGATTTTTGGGTAATTTAGCTAATGACTCGCTACATTTCATATTGTAATAAATTTATCCCGAAATCCAATTCTAACTCTTCATTCATGGTTTCGTGCAGGCAAATTGCTTTCTACACCGGTCCCACATGTAAGAATTCCATACCATTATTCTCATACCTATTGTTTATTATATATATATATATATATATATATATATGCGTGCGTTACAGATGTAAAGTTTTATTTAATATACATGTATATATAAATAAAGTAAATTTGTTTTTTTAATAATGTGGGGATATGTAAAAACGCAGTGGGAGGTTTGCTGAACGCGACGTGTGGAAACGCGACGGAGCTGATAATAGCGGTGTTTGCGTTAGCGAATAGGAAGATCGATGTGGTGAAATACTCATTGCTCGGTTCCATTCTCTCCAACCTCTTGCTCGTTCTCGGCACTTCCCTCTTATGCGGCGGCATTGCCAACCTCCGTAGAGAGCAACGGTTCGACCGGGTATGTATGTTCCGGTTTACCACAACTGCTTTGACCGGGTATAGCTTAGCCTTTGGCTAGATAGTCTGCTTTTCGGTTATGGTGGATCATGAATACCAACCTGGTTTGTCCATTGACCAATTCGGTTATAGTTGAACCGGGTACACTCACGATACCAAAATATTTTGGTTTTTGGCTTCATCTATCATGCTAAAACTTTTAGAATCGATATGGATTTCGGCGAATCGAGACATCAGAACACAAAACCGGCCGGATCATCAATTGATCGGTTTTGTGTAATATTGAACCGGATTCTAAACCGGTTAGGCTCCACGATAATACGATGATATGATTTCTTTTTATTTTGGCTTCGTCTGTCAGGCTGGACTGTTTAGAATCGATACAAAACCAGGTCATCAATTGATCGGTTTTGTGTAGGTCTGAACCGGTTTCTATACCGGTTAGGCACATTGATACAATACGTTGATATGATTTCTCTCTGTACATCAGAGACAATCAGATGTGAACACCTTGTTGCTGCTGATGGGGCTGCTCTGTCACTTGCTGCCATTGTTGTTCACATACGTCGGAGGAGGAGACTCTTCTTCTTCCTCTACGATTTCCGACGCCACTCTCAGTCTCTCCCGGGCAAGCAGTATCGTCATGTTGATCGCTTACGTCATTTACATCGTCTTCCAGCTCTGGACTCATCGTCAGTTGTTCGAGTCCCAAGAGGTACCTATACTTACGTATAAAGTAAATTACGTATATGATAATCTTCTGGAATATTCTCTATATCTCTCTGTTGGTTACGAAATGATTTGTTAAATTTCCTGACGGGCAGGACGATGAGTACGATGATGATGTTACCGATGATGAAACTCCCGTGATCGGATTCTGGAGCGGATTCGCTTGGTTGGCCGGGATGACTGTTGTCATAGCTTTGCTATCAGAGTATGTCGTGGCCACGATCGAGGTAACTACGAGCCCCGTATATGAAATATTGTCGTATATATACACGAAAACATCATTCGGACTAATGCGATTTATCTTTGTCAGGATGCTTCGGACTCTTGGGGATTATCAGTCAGTTTCATAAGCATAATATTGCTTCCCATTGTCGGAAACGCGGCCGAGCACGCGGGAGCCATCATTTTTGCCTTCAAGAACAAACTCGTATGTTTTCCGAGTTCCTTCATTCTTAGTTCTAGAATCTTCTAGATCAAAACCCGGGTTCTGAACCCTCTGTCAATGAAATATTACAGGACATATCTCTTGGCGTCGCGTTAGGTTCCTCGACTCAAATCTCCTTGTTCGTGGTAAGCTCCCTAAATCTCCTTGGTCGGTTTGTTTAAAGGGTTCAGGGTTTGACGATTAAATCTCGAAAATGATAATCTTACAAAAATCCGAGGATGTCGGTTTGTGTTAGGGTTTAGATGAAATCTCGAAAATGATGATCTTAAAAACCGAAGTCGATGTTGGCTTGTTATTGGGTTTCGAATTTAGGGTTTAACGATTAGGGTTTCTGTCAGGTCCCATTGTGCATTGTGGTGGCGTGGATTCTTGGAATCGACATGGATCTCAACTTCAACATCCTGGAGACAGGTTCTCTTGCCTTGGCGATTATTGTCACAGCTTTCACCTTACAGGTTACATTTTTTATTTTTTACATTATATTTCAATCTCACTCATTTAATTTATAATCACTGGATTTTAATTTTTATGTTTCTTGGTACGTCAGGACGGAACTTCTCATTACATGAAGGGGCTTGTACTCTTGCTCTGCTATCTCATCATCGCCGCCTGCTTCTTCGTCGACAGAATCCCTCTACGTAAGTTTGATTTCCATAGTTTTCTCTAATATTTGATGAAAAAACATGCTTTTTTTGTACGGTCTTGGGTCTGTAAGTATTGACATGTCCTGTTTCTCAGAACAACCGAAGGCGAGCGGCTTGGGACTTCAACCGTTGACCATCGTCGGCAGCGGGGGAGAAGTCTTCTCAACTTCTTCTGTCTGAAAATCCCAACGGATTCAGTGAGGACCTGATGATGAAGGCAAGGCTCATCTCCCTCTGCCTTTGGAGGGCCCTTCTGATCTCTCTCTCTCTAGAGTTTTGTTCTGTCTCTTTGTTTTTGCTTTTCTTTTCTTTTTTTAATATGTGCCAAATTTATTTTTGATTGCAACCTTAATAAGATCATATCAATGGTTCTTTTGTTTTTCGTTTTTGTTTGCGCATCTCTCTTTGGTGGTTAATGCAAACTCAAAAGAATACACTGAGTTCTAAAAAAATATGTATTATTTAGTATATAATGAAATGATAATGTCAATATGTCTCTTTTATTTGTAATGTTATTGACAAAAAAAAAATTTGAATTTAGTTATCGAAATTTCAACAATAACAACTGATTAGATCTAGCTCAAAATAACGGGTTTTAATAGTAAAAAATATTATACACAAAAAAATTTATAATTTAAACATCAGTATAAAATCCGCCAGGGAAACAGCATTTTTCTTTTATGTAATTAAGAACACAAAATAATTAGAAAAAGATATAATACACCTTTGATTCATTGTCCTACGTAAGATAGAAATATTTTGACATTCGAATTTAAAAATGATCTAACGAAAAATTGGATTAAAATGACAACTCCAATATCTAAATTTTATATATATATATATATATATATATATATATATATGTATGCTTATACATAGACATATATATATAATCGACTTGACGGCCTCAATTTACACTGGTAAAGGCCCAAAATCGTAAAAAGCCTTCTCTTTCAACTATAATGGGCTGATAAAAAGAACCATTTGTGGGCCCATAAAGCCCATTCTACTGTTCACGAGCTGTAAACAACACCAATTCCGATTCTCGCGCCGTCGGGGGACCAAATACACAAAGGTTTGTTTTTTTTTTTTGGATGAAATTTGTGGTATACTACAGGATCCTCGATCCACACTAAGGGAGAGTTACAGTGAGAAATTGGGGAAAAATCGATTTTAGTAATTTAATTTAATTCAATTTTAGTAAAACAGTATAAGATTGAATATATATATATATATATATATATATATATATGTTTAAAAACAAAAGAAATATATTTTTTTGTGAAAAAATAAACAAAATATTCCATTATCATATAAACATCAAACTCCAGCTTTGTTCTCCCCTTCAATTCTCCTTTGTTTTGTTGAAACTAACAACCTCTTTGACTTTATCTTTTTCTCTGTAACCATGGATGAAGAGAAAGCGATACTCAAACTTCAGTCCCTTGAATCCACCAGTTTCGTCCCCCTTCCAAGCCCCTCGCCGGCGAAAACTGGTGTTGTACGGTTGCGCCGCTGTGGCCGGCACAATTCCGGCGGAAATGGCGGTTTCGCGTCTCGCTGGAGCAGAAGTGCGAGCAGAGGGAATTCGCTCCGACGCCGGTTCAACCCCTGAGGCATCCGCTCGCGATTCTCGCTCTCGTCCCCAAGGACGCCGCCATCTTCGCCGCCGGAGCCATCGCCGGAGCCGCCCGCGAAGACTGTCATGACTCATCGCTCCACTCGACCGCATCAAGATTCTCATGCAGGTTTTGGCTCTTTCAGTATCATTCGATATTTATTCTTCTGACTCCAGTTTTTTGAAGGAGCAAAGATTAACATCTTAGATAGGGATTTACGTTTCATATTTGGAATTCAAAATTCCATCCCAAGGATTCATACATAGAGGATTACAAATATTGTTAAATTTATTCATTGTCTTCTGTTTTTTCTTTTAAAAAATTTCAGAAATATAAGTTATAGGTTGTCTTTTTTGCCTTGGATTGATCTGCAGTCTCATGGGGTACGAGTTGGATATCAGAGCGGGACGAAGGCAATTGGTTTTATAGAGGTTAATTTGCGTATCAACAATGTTCATACTTTTTCCTGTTTCACTCTTTATCTATAGTGTTCATACTTTTGTTTGCCTTATGCTATTTGGTCGAAGGACCGGAATTGACAATGTTCAAGATTATACACACAAGATCTATCCTTTGCTCCGTCCTTGGCATTATGCCTCTAATGTTAAAACTGTTTTAGCTGACGCTTTTATGTTTTGAATTTAGAAATTATTCAAAGGGAAAAACGGCGAGCTCTGAGTAATCGGAAGACTTGCAGCAGGTTCTTGTGCTGGCATGACATCTACTTTCGTAAGTAATTGTGGCACAATAGATTTTCTAAGTTGCCGCTACTATTTTGCTCTCCTCAAGTTTAGTGAACCCTGGCCAACATTTTTTCTATATCTATTTCCAAACTAAATCATAACTCAATTTGAAACCTAGCGCTCATGTTTTTGTTTGTCCAATTCAGGACTAATATTTTCTTGAATTCCGAGCATATAGGTATGTTGATTTATCAAGCTGCTTTTGAACTTGATGTCTATGCAGATAACGTATCCATTAGATGTCTTGAGATTAAGGTTGGCAGTTGAACCTGGGTACTGAACCATGACTCAGGTAAAGAATTGAATTCGTACTCAAAAGTAGAGCCATGCCCTTGTTTGCTTATGCAGATGTGATGTCATGCATATTATGGATTGATGGTATGTGTCTGCATGCAGGTTGCTTTGAATATGCTCCGTGAAGAAGGAATTGCATCCTTCTATCATGGCCTCGGACCATCTCTTGTGGGGATAGCTCCGTACATCGCTGTCAACTTCTGCATTTTCGATCTGTGAGCCCGCTTTTGTATTCTCTCCCGTGTTTTTTGATGCACCCGAAAAAGAGAGGAGAGAAACTAGAGCGGGAACTGACGTCTGATGAAAAAACAGAGTGAAGAAGTATTTACCAGAGAAATACAGAGAAAAGGCACAGTCATCGAGCTCGAGGTTGAAAAGGAAAAGGCACCATCAAAATCTCCCTAGAGGCAGAAGGAGTTAGTCGTGAGCATTCATCAAGCGCTCTTGTTTTGTTTTGTGTATGTGTGTTTTAGGAAAAGTTTTGGTAGAAGTGAGCTGTTGCTGTGTTGGATTAGATGCAAACCAAATGGGTAGAAATTTTGTTAGCCTAAATCCCTTTCCACAAACCTAAAGGCTTCTGAAACCGTGAACCGTACAAATTCACCCGTCATTTCCACACACACGCTCAGTCTCCTTTTTTCCATATCTTCATTCAACTTCCATTTCCTATACAATGCTGTGTTACTGTGTGTCTTACGAACACGCACGCAACGCAACGAATCACATTTGCCCAAGCAAGAAACACTAAACCTCCATTATCAAATATAAGCTTACCCCTGACCTTCGTCGTAATTACGGCGATGCCATTAGGTTTGGTTAAAGGCTTAAAGCTCCCTGTCTTTCCAAGCCCCCGGCCGCTCTCCATCTCGGTTTCTCTTCTGCTTTTTTTTTTTTTTTGTTTTAAATCTCACTGTCGATTCTCATCTATCATACGCTTTCTGGTCTCAACCTCTTAAGTCTCCGCCGCCGCCTACTCTCTCTCTCGATCTCTCTCAGCCTCCCCCGTCTCTCTCTCGCGATCTCAGGTTCGATTTCGATCCCTCTTATCTCCTCTCACTTATTTGGTTAAAGTTTCTCTCGCCTCCTCCATCATTCTCGTTCGATTTCGATTTTCCTGTCGAACCGTATGTCTCTCTAAAAAATATATATGTACACTCCTAGTTATTATTTTTATTTCGTGAAAGCTGTTTATCGGAATCTAGTTTTTGAGTTTTGACTTGATGGGTTTGTTTTGGGCTTTCTGATTCAGGGTCGAAAAGGATCAGTTTCTCCGCCCCTTTGACCTAATGTTTGTAAAAGTAGCCTGAGTTCTGACTCTGTCTTTGGAAGGAAGCTAAGATGACGCCAATGGTCCGGAGAATGGCTGCTTTCGCATTTGCTTCTGCCTCAGGTTTAGTTCAGATTCATCCCCTGGGGAGAGGTACTCTGAACAATTTCTCACATTGTTCCTCTGTTTTAAGTTGTCCGAGATCGGCTTTTTCCGGTATTAGATATTGCAGTGTATCTTACCGAGACAGATTGAGATGTGGGTTTCATGATTGCCATGCCGAGGATGCCATTGATTTGTTCGATCAGATGGTGGAGTCTCGTCCCTTACCGTCCATCGTTGATTTCACTAAACTATTGAGTGCGGTCATGAAAATGAAACGGTATGATGTTGTGATTTCCCTCTGCGAGAGAATGGAATTGCTTGGGGTTTCACATAATATCTATTCGTACAATGTTATGATCAACTGTTGCCGCTCTCATCAAGTGGTTTAGGGCTTATCTGTTGTGGGAAAAATATTGACACTCGGTTACGAACCTGATGTAGTCACCTACACTACCATAGCTCATGGGTTCTGTATCCAGGGCAAGATTTCCGTGGTGTTTAGCTTGGTTGACCAAATGGTGAAAGAATGATACAAACCTAATGTTGTAACATTTAACACTTTGGTCAACGGATTTTGCTTTGAGAGTAGAGTTTATGAAACATTGAGTTTACTTGACCAAGTGCTAAAGATGGATTGTCGACCCCATAGAGTTTCATTCGGCATTGTTATAAATGGGGTCTGCAAGGCGGGGATTTTGCGTTGGCCATGAATCTGCTCATGAAGATGGAGGAAATGCGTACTGAGATCGATGTCATAATTTCTAATACAATTATTGATTTTCTTTGCAAAGCTGGACACATGGATGATGCACTGAACCTTTTCGAAGTGATGGGTAATGTCGGCATTGTACCAAATGTTGTTACATACACCTCTTTGGTTAACGACCTTTCCAGATTTGGTAGATGAGACGATGTTGCCCGATTGTTGAGTGAGATGGTGAAAAAGGAAAATCACCCGTGGTGTTGTCACGTTCAATGGATTAATCGATGCACTCCTTAAAAAGGAAAGGTTTCTGGAGGCTAAAGATTGTACGAGGAGATGATCCGAAGAGGTTTAGTTCCAGATACTATTATTTATACTTCATTGATCAATGGTTTTTGCCTGCAGAACCGTCGTGCCAGGGCAGAACAAATGTTCAATTATATGACCACCAAGGGATGTTTTCCTAATACCGTGACTTTTGATTCTATGATAAATGGTTACTGCAAGGCTAATAGGTTCGATAAGGGTATGAATCGCTTTTATGAGATATCTCGAAGAGGATTGGATGTCGATTCATTTACTTACAACATCCTCATCCAAGGGTTTTATTGAGTAGGCAACCTTGATGCTGGCCAAAAGTTTTTCCGGGAGATGCATTATAAGGGTCATCATCATAATCTTATAACTTACAACATTTTGCTTGATGGTCTTTGTAAGAACGGAAAAACGGACAAGGCACTTGGTCTATATAATAAGCTGCAAAAGAGTGGGATTGACCTCCATATATCTTTCCATAATGTCATGATGCATGGTTTGTGCAAGGTTGAGAGAGTTGACGAGGCATTTGTATTATTTGATAGGCTTCTTAAGAAAGGGGTGAAACCGAATGTTATCACGTATAATATAATGATCTCCGGACTTTGCGGAAAAGGTTCACTCTATGAAGTCGAAAAGGTAATTGGGAAGATGAAAGAAGATGGTTGTTTTCCTGAAGGTGGTACATGTAACGCATTGATCAGGGGTCGTCTCAGAAGTGGCTCTCCATCGATGGTTATCGAGCTGATACAAGAAATGCAGAACAATGGGTTTTCTATGCATGCATCGTCCTCAACTACGATAACATATATGGTATCTGAAGGCAGGTTGCAAAAGGGGTTTTTGGATCTCCTCTCTTAAGTTTGTAAGTACTAAAAAATTACATGGATGTTTGTTTGAGTGTGTATATATAATCGAGATCTCCTTTGATGCCATCTGTTTAACGTGTTTGAGTGTCATGACTACATTACATTTATTCCGACTTTGATACTTGTAATGTTTTTTTCCTGAACATATTAGGTTCTGGTGAATGAGAAGATTTATGGGATGATGTAAGTGTCCTTGCTAATTTAGAGAGAGAGGAGAGTTTAGCATTGTGGCCTTAGATGATGATACTTGTCTTGTCTTGGGATTTAATCCTTTCCTGAGACGGAAAAGACGACTGCATAAAATTAAATTAATATGATTTGTACAAGCCCATTTGGATTTTAATTAACTGTTACACAAATAAATTCAATTGAATAATATGTATATATATATGATTTTGATGCTAGCAGTTCTGGGTTTTTTTTTTTGAATAGCCTACAAAACGGAAAGAAACGAGATTATTCCGACCAGCCTAAGTCTCGTCCCACTCTAATAATTGCCTAATGATCATCCAAGGATCGACGACTTTGAGTGTAATTATAGTGTAATAATCATAACAGCCCCAATGATAAAATTAAAAAAAAAATCAAGAGAGGAGAATGAAGAAATCATGCACTTATACACAATTAAACGTCGGTCATACCCTAGTTTCCATTTCTGATTGTTTTTCAACCAAAAAACAATACACATTTGACATTAGACCCCAATAATTTTATCTGTTTGGTTACTGGAGATACATTATCCCGACAGTACAGCTAAAACAAGATACGGTGTTATATAATATATTCCTAAGAATATGAGCGGTGGTTCCCACATCCTTCAAGCATATAATATATTCCTATAACATGCAATGGACCAACCTCCCAACAAAATGTTTTAAAATGTAAATGATCGCTGTAACTTACAAGTTGTAGCAAAGCTAAATGCACACGTTCTGATCAGTGGATCAGCAATTAGATACGTGTGATTTCATCCATAACACAAGCCTTGAAATCAAGAAAGGTGACTTAGCAAATCATAATTTTTTTTTAAAAAAACAGTTGAGGAGATTGTAATGTCTTTTACTTAGTCGTAAGCCATGTTTGCATGAAACCAAACACATTTAAAATATTCATTTCATTGACCAATAACCACCCAAATAATGCTATTTCTAAGCTGGAAAAAAAAAACACGAACACGAAAACGAATACCAAGCAGAGGGTAAGACATTATAATGGTCAAGTTCACCCTTATATTATATACCAGATGGCATTATATACAACTTTCCTTAATATGCGAGTCCACCGTTTATATGATTATAGTATAAATCCTTATACGAACGCTGCATATATATATATATATATATATGCAATATGCGAGTCGTAACTAAAAGGTTTTGGATTCTTTCCAACGTAAAGCCAAGGAAGATGCCGAGGAAGAGTTTAACTTTAACTCACCAGTTTTCCACCACCTCTTACGGTGTCGTCACCATCCTCGTCTTTTCCGCTATATTGTATCTCGTCTACTCGGATTTCCGTTCAGACATTTCCTCCTTCAGCGGACCATACTCGGGACCCGTCAAGATCCTTCCCGACATATCCCCAAAGTCGGGAACCAATGCCAATTCAAGCATCGGCCCCATGGCCAATTCATACTCACTGCAAAAAACACGAGGAAAGGAAGAGAACGAGGATGAAGACGAGGAAGTGGATCCATTGATACCTCCACTTAATGCGAGCAAGGAAGAGAGGATTATATGGTTCAGGGAAAAGTTACCAGAGCTCGAAATACTCAACTCGACAAGCAAGAGTCGGAGATTCCACGGACGAGTACTAGATTTTTTCAAAAACAACTGCTCGGCTCAGTTCTTCATGGTATGGCTTTCCCCGGCCAAGACTTTCGGGCCTAGAGATTTCTTAGCCATCGACACTCTCTTCAGCACCAATCCAGATGCTTGCTTAGTGATCCTATCCCACACTTTGGATTCCCCGAAAGGATACAACATCCTTAAGCCATTTCTTGATCGAGATTTCCAAGTTCTTGCAGTAACCCCGGATGTTCCGTTTCTTGTCCAAAACACTCCGGCAGAGTCGTGGCTGAAGAGGTTAAAGAGCGGGACCATGGACCCTGGTTCTATCCCCTTGTTCATGAATCTCTCCGATCTGACAAGGCTTGCAGTGCTGTACAAATATGGAGGAATCTATCTAGACACCGATATCGTATTCTTGAACGATCTGACGGGCCTGAGAAATGCGATTGGGGCACAGAGTGTGCATAGAGTAACGGGAAGATGGACAAGGCTAAACAATGCGGTGATGATCTTTGATATCTACCATCCACTTCTGTTTGAATTCTTGAAAGAGTACGCCACGAATTTCGACGGCAATAGATGGGGATATAACAGCCCTTACCTGGTTTCGAGAGTCATCGAGAGATTAGGAAACAAACCCGAATACAATCTCACAATCTTTCCACCTGATGCCTTTTATTCGGTGAATTGGATTAAGATCCCGAGGCTTTTCAAAAATCCTGCAAGCACAGACGAAGTAGGATGGGTGGAGAAGACGGTGAATAACATGAGCAGCCATAGTTACATGATACATCTCTGGAACAAAGTGACACGGCAAATGGAGATAGAGGAAGGAAGCGTCATGCACAGACTAATATCAACTCACTGTACAATCTGCCAAAACATTACAAATTCCCATGTATAATGAAAAGTATAATATTCATGGTGAGAGACAGGACAAGACAAATGTAATGTTCGTGAAGTATATGTTATTTTTACCTCCATTTGTTTTTCTCTTCGTTTACGTGCCATGTTTAGTAATATTTTCGTCAGCATAATTCAGTTTACCTTTTTCAGTTGAAATGATTTTGGAATCTGCTTATTGCTTCAAACTCTCCACCTGGTGAGAACTAAATTTCTTCTTAAGGTCTCAATAACTTCTTGCCCTTAAAAGGTTCACAGCCCAAACTCGAGATCACTCAACCACAGAGATGATCGTGTGAGAGCTCATCAGTCAAGATCATCATGTTAATAACACCACCAAACTAAAACAAGAAATCACAAACAACAGGAACATATGAATCTCGAAAGCAAGCTTTTAGAAACAGCATCCTGATTAATTGAAAGTTAATCAGGTAGTGGCTCCCAACCAAGTCTCCTTAAAGAAATGAAACATCAAAAAATTCCCAAACAAGCTGATAGTATACTATAATTAGGCGAAACCTAATTAAAAAGGGTTCATAAAGTGGTTAAATCCTAAGTGCTTGACACTACCGGATAAGAAATACATGCACCATCCAAAAGTACACCATATGTTGCATGTTTCATACAGCTTAATTCAACTCTAAGAAATCATACCGGCTTTGTCTTTCCTATTAAAATTGTGACCGCACGCGTTATAGATCCCCATGTGTCTTTCCTATTAAGATAATACTAAGAGTTAGTGGTAAGCACATCTTAAGTTTTTGTCATACGCTCCATGATATGACAACCAAACTCGCATATAACAATTGACCTACCCTCAAAACGAAAGAGTCAACGAATATATAATGTAATTTGCTATAAGTTGGGCTGTAATAAGTTAAAACACAAAGAACGACAAAATATCTTAAAGATAACTTACAAATTGGAGGAGAATCCACCGAGAACTGATCAGCAAATAATTTGCCTCTAAGCCCGATGTAGTGAGTGCTTCCAGAACACAAGCTAGCAAATGAAGAAGGAGAATCAGCAGAAGCTTAACCAGAATCTTTAATTCTTCCCTGATAACATGTACCATGAACTGTCCTATTAAAAAAAAACGCATTTAAAATATATGGTTCTTAGACCAAATCAAAATAAACTAACAAAATATTGCTCTTCTAGGATGGAAAATAAAAATGAATTAGTGGATAGAAATTTTCTTAGCCTAGTTCACGTCCAATATATCAGATGCATTGGCTTCGGGTCCAATGTAAATTCCCTTCCTTGATTTTCCCCCTGTTTCCTTTCTACAACCCTAAAGGTTTTTGAAACCATGAACCAAGATGATGAGAAGAGTCCCTGGAAAGTACCTGATTGCAGCCAGCCCAAGCATACAAATTCGCCCATCTTTTCTACACTCATATTCTTGGCAGTAATGTTGCTCATTGTTGCAGGCAATATCTTCTCCAACATATCTCTAGAGTCGAGCACCTTCAATGTCGAAGCAAGCTCCGAGGTGATACCGACGAAGAACATCAACTCCAACATTATGATAGCATCCAAAAAGAGCAAGAGGAATGATAATCACTGGGAAATGCCAAACCCCTTGACTCCACCGAAGAATACAACAAGCAAAGACAGAATTGCATGGCTCTGTATGCACCTGCCAGAGTTTGAGGTTTTCAGGTCAACCAATCTCTCCAAGCAGTTTAATGGCAGGGTCCTGAAATTTTTCAATGAAACATGTGAAGTTAGATTCTTCATGACATGGATAGCACCAGCACAGGTTTTCGGCAGAAGAGAATTCCGAGCCGTGGAAAGTGTTTTCAAAGCTCATCCTAATGGATGCTTAATGATTGTTTCAGGATCCATGGATTCTCCGCAAGGAGATAGCATCCTCAAACCGCTACTTGATCGCGGTTTCAGAGTTCTGGCAGCCACACCAGACTTCCAGCTGTTGCTTGAGAACACCCCCGCCAAAGCTTGGTTTGATGAAATCAGAAGCTGCAAAAGAGATCCCGGAAGGATACCATTATCCCAAAATCTATCAAATCTTGCGAGGCTCGTGATTATATACAAGTATGGAGGGGTTTACATAGACACGGATTTCATTGTTATGCGAAGCTTTAAAGGGTTGAAGAACTCAATTGGGGCACAGACAGTGGATGAACAGTCAAAAAACTGGATCAGGTTGAATAATGCAGTCCTGATCTTCGAGAAGAATCACCCACTTGTCTACGGATTCATTGAGGAATTTGCTTCAACTTTTGATGGTAACAGATGGGGCCACAATGGCCCTTACTTGGTAAGCAGAGTAGCTAAGAGAGTAGAAGGAGAAATTGGAAAGAACTTCACAGTCTTGTCACCAACAGCATTCTACCCATTTAATTGGATAGAAATCCAAAGCCTGTTTAGGAAGCCAAAGAGCTCAAATGAAACAAGATTATCCGAAGCCGAGCTGCTCAAACTGAACAAAGAAAGTTATGGGATGCATCTTTGGAACAAGAAAGCCAGAAATCTTCCAATCGAAAAGGGTAGTGTCATAGACAGAATAATCTCAGAAAACTGTGTTATTTGCGGAGAGACTCCGAGATGAAGAAAAGCAAAATGGCTTCAAATGACAACTGAAAGTGACTGTTTCCAGGTTTCACATTTCTCCCCTCTTGTATTTCCATTTCCACTATTTGTTGTTTCTCGTGTAGACAAGAGCAAAAGGAATTTGTGTCCTGAACTAGAATGCTAATAGAACTAGAACCCTGGACACCTCTTCCACCATGTGTCCTGAGAAAAAGGACTTTTGCTTGGCTTTTCTATTTTGTCTTTAATGTTTAAGTTCAAATGCCCTTCCACCCAAGTTGGAAGTCGAAGGAAAACCTATTGGACAATAATCTTTGATTTGGTAGAAAAGGTTTTGTCAGTTACTCGGTTTAAATGGAAGTCTTTCATTTGAATAAATGGAAGTTCCGTTGCAAGTTCATCATAAGAAAAAAGCTCAAGGAAGAAATCAAATAGGAGTCAGAAATCATGTCCACCATCAAATGGACATATGGGTTCTGAATGAAAGAAAAAAGCTTCCGGGACAATCGAGTGTTTTAATTCGTGACAGAAAGAAGTAATGTTACTTATATTTTGAATTCAGGGTCTTTACATTGATGATAAGTTTAAAAACTACGTTGACGTAAGAAAACGATATTGTAAAAAACTTAATAAAAAATCGTATATAATAATGAAATACCAGAAAATATATGAAGAGACATAAATAATCATGACAGACTAAATAGAAAGCTAAACTTTGGACTATCCTACATGAAAAATCAGCAGCTAGGAATTGTATGGTTGCCACAAGTGTCATTCGAAAAATGCTATGAAAGCCATTGAATATGACATATTTTAAAAAATAATATTTAACAAAAACGTAAAGTAAAAAAGAGACACCAAATAAACAGAAAATAGCAACTTACGTATTTAACAGAAAAAAGAAATGGAAAAGAATATTTAAAAGGGAAAATTATACGAAAATTAAAAATGTAAAGTATAAAGAAATTAACAAACGAACAAAATAACAACTTGCATAGTTAAACAAAAAAAAAATACAAATGGAAAGGAAGATTTAATAAAAAAAAAAGAGGGCTCGAGAAGATTTAAAAGGGAAAAATCAAAATTGGAAATCTAAAAGAAGGAACCTTTCCATGTGCATAAGTTCCTATAAATGATTTGAGAGTATTGCCAATCCAACACCCTTAATCACATGTTCACTTCAAATGTTGTTTTTTCCAAAAACTTCGACTTTTGATCTTTTTTCCATATTATATTTTTTCAAATAAACATTTTGTAATAGAAAATAAGATAAAGTAGCAATGCAACTGCAGAATTTATGGTTGTACGGTAAAAATACATGCGTGGATGTTTAAATATGTATTTTTAGTAATATACCATTTTAAATGTCCTTTCAAAAATCAAGAAATAGTATTAACAAAATAAAGGAAAGGAAATTATTTTATCGAGTAGAAAAGGAAATTCGAGAGAAAAAAAAAGGAAAGGAAATAATCAAATCGCTAGAAAAGTTAAAGTTTGAAAAAAAAAATCATAAAAATAAACACCCATTCCCTCTCGTCACGTTATTCTCCAAACTTATCACAATAACAAGATAAGATGCAAGTTTAATTAACCGACAGATAGAATTTCATATGGTGGAATTACTAATTTTTTCCATTAGCAAGTAAAATCTCAAACCAGGGAGCAACATGACATGGCATCTGATGATTGGTCAAAGAATGCAGTCCTTGCTATACATTCCTTGTTAACTACGGCACTTCAGACTTCAAACATAACTCAATTTCGAGGTGTCCTGAATCTAAACGACTTGTTCTTAAGGGTTAAAACCCTAGCACCTAACACTATACTCGTTCCTGATGCGACTGCGGCTTGGTTTGGGTCATAGGTTTCCATATTTCGTTAGGGTTTGGACAAGAACCTAGTTTCTCTCTCTGTGTGTGCTCATGTTTATAGACACACGAGACATGCATGGAACTACGAAGAGTGTCTCGATGATGTGCAACGTAAAGCCAAAGAAGAATCTGAAGAAGAAATTTACTCACAGGGCATACAGATTCATCACCATCCTCGTCTTTTCTGCTATATTGTATCTCATCTTTGTGGATTGTCGGTCAGACACTTGCTCAATCAGCATCACAATTTTGAATTCAAGGTCGCGTTTGGTAAGCCCGAAAGACGAATGCATCAATCCTCACAGGCCCAAATATTTTCCACATCAGACCCAACAATCCTTCGACCAGGCCCATTTAGGCCCAATAAAAGTTTTGGTCGAATACATTATTATAATACTCATGGCTAATAACGGGCTTCACCCTCTATTTTTGTATGATTAGTTTCTCATTATAATTTTGGACTTCTGCCGATATAATTATTCGAATTTAATCCAACTACTCGGAAAAAAAACTAAATAAAATCACAAAAGTGCAAATATAATATAAAAGACTTGTTGGCGGTTCAGTTGTCAACTGTCTGGAAAAGAGACAAGGAGACGATGAGGAACTCGATCCATTGGTACCTCCTCCAAAGGCAAACAAGGAAGAGAGAATTGAATGGTTCAGGAAACAGTTACCGAAGCTCGAAATACTGAATTCAACTAGCAAGAGCCAGAGATTCCACCCAAGAGTGTTGGAATTGTTCAACAACAATTGCACAACTCAGTTCTTCATGGTGTGGCTTTCACCGGCCAAATCTTTTGGACCTAGAGAGCTATTGGCCGTCGATACTCTCTTCAGTACCAATCCAGATGCATGCCTTGTGATTATGTCCAACACTTTGGATTCCCCCAGAGGATACAACATCCTAAAGCCATTGCTTGATCAAGGCTTCCACATTCTTGCTGCAACACCAGATATACCCTTTCTCGTCCAGAACACCCCTGCCGAATCATGGCTGAAAAGGTTGAAGAGCGGCGATATGGATCCTGGCTCTATCCCCTTGTATATGAATCTATCTGACCTGACAAGGCTTGCAGTTCTGTACAAGTACGGAGGAATCTACTTGGACACGGATATCATATTTCTGAACGACCTGAGGGGACTGAGAAATGCAATCGGGGCACAGAGTGTGGACAGAGGAACCGGGAGATGGACAAGGCTAAACAATGCGGTGATGATCTTTGATATCTACCACCCGGTTATGTTTGAATTCTTGCACGAGTATGCCACGACTTTTGACGGGAATATATGGGGCTATAACAGCCCTTACCTGGTTTCAAGAGTCATCCAGAGATTAGGAAACAAACCCAGATACAATCTCACAATCTTGCCACCAAATGCCTTTTATCCAGTTAATTGGATCAAGATTCCTGGGCTTTTCAAGAAACCTGCAACCATAGCCGAAGCAAAACAGGTAGAGAAGACGGTGCGTGACATTAGCAGCGGGAGTTACATGATCCATCTATGGAACAAGGTAACGAGGAAGACGAAGATAGAGGAAGGAAGCGGCATGCAAATTCTAATATCAACGCACTGCACAAGCTGCCTAAACATTACAAATTCTCATGAGCAACCCCCCACGAAACAAAATCCTTCCTCGTGAGTAGATTTCATTCTATATGATTTTTCTTTGGTCAGGAATTTATAGAAATACTATTTGCCAGTATGATTCGGTATCTGCTTTGAGGAATTGAGGTTGCAAGAATCATGTTTGGACTTCATCCATGTCTTTTCACCCTGATGAACAAAGTGCACTCCAAACTCAGAAATCTCTTCACCACAGAGATCACTATGTGAAAGCTCACGTGGTTAGATCATTTCCTGAAACACATTACCCAGACACCGTTTCAGAAAGTTCAAACAACGCTTGAACAAAACAAGAAATCACGAAACAAAGCATGGAATAAACAGAAAACAAGAGAGATCCATTAGAAACAAGATGAACTATAGATGTTTAACAACACATAATCGCAGAATCATAGCCTCTTCTCGGATTACAGCGATGAACTACGATTCTAATTAGAGAAGAGAGAGTCATCGACTTCAATTTTGATTTTCTCGCCGTCGTCGAACTTATCCTTCCCCGGCCGCGAAGGAGGCACCAGCAATTTCGGTGGTTCTCTCCCCTTCTTCTTGTTACGAGGCCTTGCCTGCCGAAATCGAATAAAAAACAAATTTAAACCAAATTCGAACAGAAGAACACGAAATGCTAACAACGAATTCGATACCAAATTACCAATCAGACGAAACTCACGCTCACAATCCCGAACGAGTGACTGAAACGATTCTTCTTCGCAGTTTTCCTGTCTCCTCTATTACAATACACTGAAACCGCGCAAACCTGCCATTACCAAAACCAATACCGAGAGAGAGAGAGAGAGTACCGAGTGGAAAGCATGAGACAGAAACTCCTAGGTATTCGGAGCAAGAAGATGATTAACGCAATGAAAAGAAAGAGAGATGAAGCGACGGAGGCACGCCGAGGATTGTGTAGCTGAAAGTCGAAAGACATTATCAGCTGTGCTGAAGGTCGCGTTTGGTAAGCCCGAAAGACGAATGCATCAATCCTCACAGGCCCAAATATTTTCCACATCAGACCCAACAATCCTTCGACCAGGCCCATTTAGGCCCAATAAAAGTTTTGGTCGAATACATTATTATAATACTCATGGCTAATAACGGGCTTCACCCTCTATTTTTGTATGATTAGTTTCTCATTATAATTTTGGACTTCTGCCGATATAATTATTCGAATTTAATCCAACTACTCGGAAAAAAAACTAAATAAAATCACAAAAGTGCAAATATAATATAAAAGACTTGTTGAGAATTATAAAAAGTTTCTGAAAAATATACTACTTAATATTGCATTATATATACATATGTATATACAGGGGCGGACGCAAGACAACAGGAACGGGGGCACGTGTCCCCAGTGATTTCATAAAAATATATTAAGTTTTTTTATAAAATTTTAAATATATTTGCTAAATGCCCCCATATAGAATATTAAAATTAGATTGTACCCCCTTCTAAATATTTTTCTATATCCGCCCATGTGTATAATATACGTATACCAATTAGTGATGCGTATATATCAGGAAAAGGGGAGCATGTGACGCAATCGAATCTCGCAAATGATAATCATGCATCTGAAAATCTTGCAAGATCTTGCTGGTTTCTTGAGCATTAACACATACTTTTTTTTCTTTAAAAAAATAATGACATAAATTTGAATTTACAGATATCATATAGAGAGAGAGAGAGAAAGAGAGAGTAAAATGTCCAAAAAAATCGAATCCGTTTGAAAGCTTATGGAAAAAATGGTCTAACAATGCATACAACATCATTGTTTTTTTTTAATAATAAAAATACATGTGAACCGAAACGACCATATGATAAGATTCATGTACAAACATGAACATGATCGCATTTATGTGAGGAGTGAATGATGGCACGTGACAGTGAGAAGAACCCACGTGCAACCCATGTGGAAGAATGACTGGGTCCACGGCCCATTACACCCAGCCAACATGCCACAAGCCTTTGCGACCAAGCCACCATTTAATTCTAATAATATATACATATATATGGTAAACTTCTACTGAAATTATAAAATTAAAAAAAAAACAATTCAGAATCAACTATATAAAAACGATGAGATATACGTATGTGTATATATATATATATATATAGCAATTTACATCATAATCACTGTATACAGTTCTTTTTAATTAAGTTTCCATTTTCTTCATTTAATGTATTCAAATGTTCTAAAAAAACATTCAGACTGATACCACTGAATTCCGAACATTCGAAAAAAAAAATTGAATGTAACGTTGAGAGATATTTGCATTTTCCTTAGTTAACTAAAAGCGGTGAGAAATCATATAAAAACTGTAAATGCAATGACAGAAATGAATATTATTGTTTTTTTCACCATAGCTCAGTAAAGAACTTGGACCGACTTACTCTTGTTTCCAACAAATTTGGCGCTACAACATAGATATATAGATTGATAACATTTGAATATTTGATCACCATGTTTTACCACCGTTTTGTCAATACCAATAAATTTGTCTTAGATTCTTATATTAATGCGCAAAATGTTCAAATTAAAACCAAATTTATTTATTTTTTGTATTGATAATGTTATGATCATTTTTTTTCCTCTAAATTCGTTGTCAATTTTAACCGTATACGTATTTAAAACGCAAACAAAAAGAGATTAATGCAATTTAACCTAGTGTTCCATTAAAATACCAAATTTAGAAATCACAACAAGACATCATCAACACATTATATTATCAACTATCTTAATCACTAGGGAAAG
>NW_010962392.1:2222047-2231029 GCF_000463585.1 Tarenaya hassleriana | reverse complement strand
GGGAAAGAGAAAAAAAAATACAAAACAAAAGCCAAAATTAAAAAAAAAAAATACTTAGCAAACGCAATCATCACATTCAAAAGGGACAAAGTACACTACTTTCGCTACTTCCCCCCTCACGTATACGAGAAACAAGCAAACCCAAAGAGAGAAAAAATATGCATGAAACATAGTATGGCAATTTCGTAAATTCGTCAAAAGTACGCACGGCAGCATCAATGGCCGCCGCCGGCATGGTGTACGGACGAGCCGGGAGGAGGTTTGCATTGGTAACACTTGGCGAAGAGGCCGAAAGTGTCGACTTGCCTGACGAAATTAGTGACGCTCGCCCATCCTCCGAACCCGAATCCCACCACCAGAACCCACACCACTATGAACGCGTTTATTACGTACATTGCCGTCCAGCTCGGCATGAACCGCGGTGGCTTCTCCGCCGCATTCTGTATTCATTTTAACCAAATTAAAGATATACCCATATATACATATACATAACCAACAAAATACAACCATATATATATATATATATGGTTGTAAGCTTCTAGATCGTGTTTTACGTCGACTAATCATACATGTCTACATTATATTATGCTCCAAAGCAATAGCTCAATATTGTTTTCTTCATATATGGCAATTAATACAAAGGCAAAATGTTAAAACCTATTGGAGACGAGAGTGTAATATATATATATATATATATATATATTTATATGGATCACTGGTGATTAAGAATACAAAAGAACGAAACTTTACTTTTATATATATATATATATATATATATATATATATGTGTGTGTGTGTGTATACAAAGAGAGAGAGAGAGAGAGAGAGAGAGAGATTGTGTATGTGTGTGGTCAAATAGTTTGGTAGAAAATGACAAGATACACTAAGTTGTCTTTATCAAAACACACACTGAATAAATTGTAAGAGTGATGAATGTCACAGAAACAGCTGTGCCTGTGATTGGGTTTTGGAACATGTCCATCTCATTCCTTTCTTTAAACCCTTCCCGATAAAGACACATACCTATCTCCCTCTAATTTTCCCTATATATATATATATATATATTCACTTTTTATATTTTTTATATTAAAATTATATATGGACTATGTATAAAGACATTTAAAAAAATATAATGAGTTTGGGAAATAGTTTCTTTGCCTAATTGTTAGTCGGGAGAATTTAACATTTCACTAGAACATTTAACCAGAAATCCGAAATTATTAATATTTATATTACACTCACACACACACACATGTGTATATATATATATATATATATGGTTTCCTTTTTGAGATTTTGTGGTCCAAATATAAGTAGATATATCGTGAAAACAAAATAAGTACAATATATATACATACGCACACACAGAGACTACGTATATACGAATTATTGGAAAGAAGGCCAGTCACAAATGTGTGATCTACCTTAAAATACGGAACTTGGAAACCCCACTTATTTTGTAAAGACGGCTATACCCCTGGGACGTCAGTTTATTTACAATTCTACCCCCAATACGTCAAAACTATTTAAAATCCTCGGACTAAAATTGTAAATGCTCATGAGCGTATAGTTACCCCGGCAATGCGCGTTATAGTTACCTTCCAAATATGTATCCAATATGTATAACTCTAATTACGATTGCATATACCAAGATTGAAACATGATGTGTAACGAAATATTCAAATTCGATGAAGGAAGGAAGAATATGTTTACCTCGCGAGCAGAAGAGGATCGGTAAGTGAGCATGTGGGCGAGAGCCGGGATGATATAGACGGTGAAACTGACGAGGAGGGCGCCGACGGCAGAATTGATAGGGCCGAAGAAAGGGAAGATAATGGCTAAGAACCATATGGGAATCACCACAGGCAAACGAGCCAGAGCCCTTAAACATATGCTTTTTGTATCATGCATCCCTATTACCTTCTCCCACACGAAGTACAGCGGTGTGCATGCGAATCCAAACGTTATGAACTGCACAATATATATATATATATATATGTTAATTACATCGAGATTAAGTATATTATTTAGTATAATATGGCAGTATAACATGTGAAAGTGTAATTAATATATGGTTGAGCAAGATGAATGTGAATGAACACAAAGATCAATGAATATACAGAATATTATTAAACCGGACTAATAATATTCTGTATATTCATTGATCTTTGTGTTCATTCACATTCCGGGCATGTTCCAATTTCCAGAGTTGACCCAAAATATCATTAAATTATCGAAGAAAAACTCACTAAGTTCGATGCATATATTCAAGAATTATATATATACATACATATATATATATATATATGTGTGTGTGCGCGCGCGCGCGCGCGCGTCTGTGTATGGAATAGATCTAAGATGGGTCAATGCTTCCTAACCGGATCCATCAGCGAAGAAGAAAACTTTGAGGAAGATGAAACAGATAAAGAAAAGATCACAAACAGAGAGAGAGAGAGAGAGAAAGAGGGCGGATGGATAAAGCCCAAATTTGGACAGACTTAACTGGTCGAGAGTGGAAAGGAATCTGGAAGACTGAGAGATCTAGAATTAAGGCAAGATTCAGAGGAAAATGGATAAAATAAAGCAAAGCAAAACAGTGAATGAGCATGAGGATAACGGCGGCGTCACGCCATCCGGAGCGAGGGATGAGAGAGAAAGCGTTGGAATGGTCGAGAAGCTCATCCCCAAACGCCCAGTAAACGGCGGAAGCTGACGGAAGCGTTAGTGTGAAGACGTAGAGCGTAGCCAGCAAGTATATGTACTTGAACTTCTGTGGCTTCCACATCGCATGCATTATCTCTCTGCCAATTTTAACAAAAAAATGTTTATATAAACAAATTAATTAATTAAAACCTCTCATGTTAGAAAAATAATTAATACGTAAATGTGAATTGAATAATGTCACGTCGCAGTCGATAGGGGCAGAATGGACATTTCATTCTACCTAGCATATGGTAACTTCAGTCCAAAAGTCGAAGAGAGAGAAACAATGTACATATAGGGGTAATTATTACTGTTGTTTAGATGGCAAGCAAAGTGTCTTATTTTAAATAAATATAGGAATTAATAATAATGATAATAATAATATTTACATTTATAATATAATCACCGGCAAAAGCTGCAAATGGAAGCGGTGAAGGAACACACAGATTTTAATAATATTCCATCATAGCGATTATCATTCTTTGAACCTTTTTTCAATATAAAATTACTTTTATTAAAACTAATGCGAATATTTAAAACAAATATTATAAATAAGATACCTAGTATTTTTATTTTGATGATATAAGTATCAAATAATTATAAATGTGTAGTAGATAATATTAAAAAATAAAAAAGAACTTACACAGTAACGGCGTGACCGCCGAATGTGTACAAGATGTTGGTGGCGCCGGTAAAATAGAGCACTAGCTTTGTTGGGCCTGAGTGTGTGACACCTTCAGCCTATAAATATAAATTAAATTAAAATATATTAAAATAAGTAAAAAATTACTATAGTTAGTAAAATATAAAACATAGCTTTACAGCTAAAAAACAAGGATTAACACTTTGATTAGAGAATATTAAACGGTCTTAAAATATCTCATGCCATGATTACACATCAAAACTTCTAATCAGAAGCTAGTTTTATATATTTGGTCGAGGCGCATGAAATTATATTCCCCTAACCCTAAAAAGAAAACCCTAAACATAAGTACACACAAATATTGACAGTGACATATTACTAAAAACACATAAGAAAACATTTAGATATATACTAATATATATCTCTCTCTCTATATATATATATATTAGTCTCTCTATATTTTTAAGTGATATATATATAATACATATACGGATAGAGCAGTGTACCTGGCCATGGACGAGGGAGGCGATGGCTAGGTACCAGGCGGTGTAAGTGGTCATACCGAGGCCGAGGAATGACCAGATACGGTAATTGTGGAAAGACGGTATAAATACGGTGGTGGCGCAACAGGCACCGAATATGTACGTCCATGTACGCTTGTCCAAGTGATCGTTTATGTAGTATATGTTACTGCACCAAATTAAAATATTTATTACTCATAATTTCTGATATCCACACACTAATCATTTCAATGATAATCCGTACTTTTTTTAAATAAATATACTCGTTTAAAAGTGGATTAAAGAGAGAGAGAGAGATTGTGAAGACCTTGCACAAGCTATGAGTTGTATGACAGATCCGAACAAGAGGAAAGTGCAGTTGAAGGCAAGCCCTGCTGCTTTCCAATACGGACCCAATAATCCATCAAGCACTTCGAACCACTGTATTTTTATTACACGAATTTTTTTTAAAAAAATTAAATCAATCGATTGATCCAATGGTTAATACCAAGAAAAAGAATTAATGATCCTCCGTATAATTATATTGAGAGGAAAAAAAAACAATAAGGACTTTTTTTAATAAATGAGTATTAAGGATTTGAATGTGAAGAAAATGACAGTGAAAACAAACAAAGAAAGTTCAATTTTTTTAAAATGAAAACGGACCTGAATGACGTGGTTCTTGAAGCTCTTGCCTTCTTTCTCCTTGCGAGTACGGTACTCGACGTAGAGTACACTGATGAGATACGCAGTCCAGCTTCCCACCAATCCGTAGAAGATCTGAAGAACTATTCCCGACAACATCCCAAGTTGACTGAACGAGTACGGCAACGTCAACAGCACTTGCGCAACCTGAAATCCCAATTTTTGTTTTCAGATTTCCTTCGATGGGTCTCTGAGAAATCACCTTCTGGTTGTTGGGTCAACTTCAAAATCCCAATTTTCGAGTTCCCTCTCTCATAAATTCGTGAAGAAATTGTTCAACGTTTGATGTATCAGTGTATATGTACCTGGTTAGAGGCGCAGCTGAACCAGGCGTCCCAGACGGAGCCGCCGTGCCAGAGGAAAGTCTTGAAGCTGAAACTGCCGGAGGAAGAGATCTCGTCGTCTTTTCCGACATGGTTACTGTTGATCTGATCACTCTCCGTGTCGTTCACACTCGGCACTATCGCCTCCTCGGCTTGTTTCACCGGCCCCGACATTGTCCTTGCTGTCTCGATCTCTCGTCTCCGCCCTAGATCTGAAACACCCACAAAAAAACTCGACGCTTCAGAGCAAACCCACTATTTGTTTTCTCGAAATTTGAAAACTTTGAGGAAGATGAAACAGATAAAGAAAAGATCACAAACAGAGAGAGAGAGAGAGAGAAAGAGGGCGGATGGATAAAGCCCAAATTTGGACAGACTTAACTGGTCGAGAGTGGAAAGGAATCTGGAAGACTGAGAGATCTAGAATTAAGGCAAGATTCAGAGGAAAATGGATAAAATAAAGCAAAGCAAAACAGATAAAAGAAAAGGAAGAAGAAGAGCACGGCTACAGAGACCAAGAAAGCCAGCGAAAAGCTCTGTTCTTATTTCTTCTTCGTTAAGACGACAACATCAGAAAATTCTTTGGGACCAAAAAAAGAAAGAAAAACTTTAGTTTTTTTTCCACACTACTGCAGAAGCTCTGTTTTTTTTACAAGCCAGACAGAGTACTTACGTTCGTGTGTGTGTTTTTCCCACAGAAGAATGGTATGAAACAGAACCAATAAGACCGGATTGTTCGTATTCAGTTCTTATTGCTTGTTTTTTTTTCTTCTAAGCTTTTGTCTCCACAAAACAGAGAAGAGAGGAAAGAGAACCCAGAAGCCACGGGCACAGAGGATTCGATTCTTGAGGAGTGAGTGAAAATGGCAGAGAGAGAGAGAGAGAGAGAGAGAGAGAGAGAGAGACGTTGTTCTGATCAACAAAGAAAGACAGCGACACAGAGGATCGATTCTTGAGAAGGTAGTGAAAATGGCAGTACGAGAGAGAGAGAGAGAGAGAGAGAGAGAGACGTTGTTCTGATCAACAAAGAATGAAACCTAAATGCTAATATGCTTCGAGATTCAGTCTTCCTTTTTTATATACCCTCCCTCGTCCCTCCCCACTGCTGCTTTGGCTTTTTTTTTTTTTTTTTTTTGTGTTCCCATCTTTCTCGAAAGAAAAGTTACCACTTTTATTATAAATAAGCAAAAAGACTGTTTAAAAATGTGAAATTGTGTGACGTTACCTACTTAATATATAAATCGAATATATAATTTAACCAAATGTAAAATTAAATCAATTATTTAAATAAAATATAAATTTAATCAAATATGTAACAGACTGACACTTCATATCATAATAAACTCGGATGATTAGCACTGTACCAGTGTTTTGGAATATTATCCTATAAATTTGTCTCATTAACTTGATTCAAAAAAAAAATTATTACCCTGTTTGTATCCCTATACAATGTAAACCATTCGAAGTTTTAGTTGGAAATTGAAATAATGAGGCAAAAAAAAAGTGTAATTGTCCATTTGATAAATCAGGATATTAAAAAATCATTGTTCTAAATGGTCGCACATGTACATATAGACATATTTAGTTGCAATTAATGTTATTAATCAACTTAATTAATGGTGTATAATAACCGTGACATCTTTTTTTTTTTATATTTGGTGGCTAGTTTACTTAGAGCTTCATGAATTAATATCACATCATCCGTCCATAATTTATTTAGTGTATCTCTAACTTGTGTCTCATATATTGAATTTTGACTCCATCATTTTATATTTTGATTTTATAAAAAAAACTATATTTCCACTTTAATATGAGTTTTTTTTGTTCATTTCTATCCAAATACTATTCATATTTGTTTTTATAGTTTTTTCCTAAGATGTAATCACTTTTATTATTTTCTATTTTATTCGATTCAAAATTAATTGATTTGAATCCGGATATTCAAATAATATTATATATATATCTCAATTCAAATATTTCAGGACTATTGTTTTTCTTAATATTCGATATAAAATTCTGTACCTAATGGATATCCTTTAAATAATAGACGTATTAATGATAACTTTTTTGGATTTACAACGTTTTGTAACCTTCTTTTTTTTGTACTTTTGGTCTTTTACAATATTTCCAACTTTTCTGCAGCATCTTAATTATAAGAAAATATTCAAACCAGGAGAAGAAAACACGATTGGATCAAATGGCACCAATGTCTTCTAGTTTGATTAATTATTATAATCCATAAAAATAAATAAAATCAGAAATTTGGAGATATCGGTCATATACGAATTTCTATAGCACTAATCCAAATGCATATATTTTGATATATTTTATATTTTGGGAAAATAAATTCGGACAGAAGGGGATGATACCACTGTCTCTGTCTCAATATATATATATATATATATATATATGGTTATTTTATTTTATTTCGTGAGTGAATGTGTATTTATGTTACGGCGGCAATCTTTGCAGTCTGCAGGTCTTCTTTAATTCCATAGCAGAAATTGTAGCCCCGACTCTGAAATTTCCCAATCGGTTTCATTATATTTGCTTCTGATTGACGCATAATATTTTTTAAACAGTTTGCATTTATTAATTAATAAATGTAATTAATATAAAAGCGTTAGAGAAAGCAGCCCCAATTGGAAATTCATTTATTTACTTTCTCTCCCTAATTATAGATTTTATTTGTTCGCTCACTCTTAAATTTTCTCTATTTTTTCAGCCGAAGTCTATTGGGTTATTAATAAATTTTCCCATTTCCGGATATTTTAATTAGTCTTGTGTATATCTTAATCGTTTATAAATTACAAATATATGATAGAAAAATATTTCTATTATCATTTCATATTTTTTTAATTGTTTTTTACATTTTCTTGACAATTATGAACGTTTAGGGCCACGCACCATGAGCGGATACGAAGAAGACAACTTATTATTTCAAGAGATTTGATTGGTGGATATTTTAATCCCAAAACACCGGCAAGAAAAAAAAAAGAGATGTTTTCATAATTTAAATAAATTAGGACGGCCGTAAAACATTAAACTTAAATATTTAAATAAAATATTTTGTATAGTACCATTTTCTTTTAGTTCCTTTATTTAATTTCAAGAAATGTTGACGGCTGAATTCAAATCTGAAGTTTGCATAATTTCAACAACAACAAAAAAACTTCACCATGGTATTTATTTTTTCACAGATAAAAGTTCATATTTTTTTGGCCGAAGATATGGTAAACCTCCCGGTTGAAATAAATAAATAAATTAATTCCATGATCATAAGACAGAGTTCTCATAGATTGAGCCGAGCCGAGCCGAGTCCAACAGAGCCGAAATTGGGCCCGCCACAAACTCACGCGCTATAGAAAAGGAACACGCGCGCAATCAACACCTCCGCCCCACACGTCGCCGTTTCATCGTATAGAAAGATATGGTAAACCTCCCGGTTGAAATAAATAAATAAATTAATTCCATGATCATAAGACAGAGTTCTCATAGATTGAGCCGAGCCGAGCCGAGTCCAACAGAGCCGAAATTGGGCCCGCCACAAACTCACGCGCTATAGAAAAGGAACACGCGCGCAATCAACACCTCCGCCCCACACGTCGCCGTTTCATCGTATAGAAGATAGGGGTGGGCACGGGTCGGATACCCGGGAAAATCGAGAGATTTGGATTCGGATCCGGGAGACTCGGGTATTTAACTATAAGATTTGTATCCGGGATTTGGTATTTACGAGTATCCGGGGTACGGGTATCCGAAATAATAGTCGGGTACTCGCGGATATCCGGATCCGGATTTATTTAAGAAAAACAACAATATTCATATATAAAATTTTTAAAACATGAAGATATATTTATAAAAATTGATGAATTATGATAAAATATATAAAACAAAAGAGATAATAAGAGACAAATAATAATAAATTTAATTTTTTTGAATTAATATTAAAAAAATATGAAATTATTTCATCTAAAATAATTGTATTTTATAAAAATGTTATATAAATATAAGATATAATTATTTATAATTATAATACGCGGGTACCCGCGGGTATCCGGTTTTAAAAATTCTATTATCCGGATTTGGATCCGGATTCACGGGTATT
>NW_010962392.1:2189588-2221721 GCF_000463585.1 Tarenaya hassleriana | reverse complement strand
TTTTTTTTTTTTTTTTTTTTTTTTTTTCATCGGACGGCTTTCTCCATTATCGGCTAGTAGTGCCAAGTGGGACCAACCAGATTTTCCTCAAAATTTTCCGCTTTTTATTTTTCAATCTCCATATATTTTCCCTTTTTTCATGAAACAATAATTATTTATTCTGTATGTATATATATATATATATATATATAAGAAAATGAAATAAAATATAATTATACAAAAAGGGATTAGATATTAAACTTTCACATTTAAATGAACTAAATTAAAATAAAATCCATTGATGATATAAAAAATACATATTTATAGATACAGTTTTAAAAATAAATAAATCTAATTATACTTGTAATCAATTATATCGATTACGTTTTTATATCTCATTAAATATTTCTAAGCTTTTATTTTGCAAAAAATTGCAGCACATGTATATAATGGTATGTTTTCATATAAGATATAGTTTTTACGTGCTATGATATACTGGCTTGGATTGCGCGTATTCGAGGTGAACAATAGAGTTATCATTTATAGACAACATACTAATATTATTATTTTAATATCCTCCCATAACAAATATTTGGACTACTTTGAAAAATATTTTTTTAAAAAAATAAGATTGGAATCTTTTTATATTTGAACTGAAGTGGCTATCACTTTGATGGTGCGACATTTCAGCCGTTAGTCACCATGATTCTGTGTACGTATCAAATAAGTCTGAAAAAAATACGAATTTTTACAATAAATAAACCGATTTATGAAATATATGTGTAGTTTATAGTATATTAATACACACACACATATATATATATATATTATCATTATATTCGTATCTTCGTCACATGGAGGGAGAATTCGCCTCATAAAGGCACCGAAGAATAAACTATGCTATAAATTTCATGGCAATTAATCAACGAGATAAATTAATTTTACACATCTCGATCGATAATTTAATTTAATATGCTATAAATTTTCGTGTAGCTATTTTACAAAGAACAAAAATAAATGCAATGAAAACTAAGGGAGGAATTAAACCAGTTGGTTATATAAATATCAAATAAGCATATGGGTGGATATAGTAATTAAGAAAAAGTATTAGTAAGAATTAAATTGGTCTTAACAAAAATTGTAATCCTAATTTTATATATATATATATATATATATATATATATATATTCTAAAAATCGTACGTTAAATAATATTATAAAACATTATATAAAAATATAGAGAGAATATATTTGGCCTAGTTTTAAATACTTTATAGCTTTCATATATTTACATATATCATAACCCATCAATTATCAATCTTCCAATATTTTCATACTAATTAACAAATTAGCCATTACAATAATTTTTATTATGTTTTATCATTACTAAATCTAGTAAAGTAAACTATATTGTTTATGATTGTTGGCATTAATTAAATTACAATGCCCAAAATCTAATCTAAAATTTATACGATTCGTATCTTAGTACAAATCCACGGATCAATGGAAAATATGTCCTAATAAAGAGTACTCCAATACATAAGTGGACAGAACTCCGTGCGATTATTTTGTTATTCTCCCGATATGAAATTCCTTTTTTTAATGAAATGTTTTATCTACATTTTTTTTTATATAAATTAGATGCCACTGAACCAACATAATATTTTTCCCAAAAGGAAAAGAAGCGTTATCTTATGTTAAAAAAAATAACAAAAACATTATTGAGTTGGTCGAGATAGATTGCGAAATTAATGCACTTTTTTTTTATTTATCATTTACTATACATTTAAAAAAATTCATGGAATGTTATTTCTCCATTTAAAAAAAAATTATTGTGCGTGCGAATATTACTTATTTATTTTATAATATAATAAAATGTCAAAATTACCACAACAAAATTTACGCTTTTTGGGTTTTATTTTTGAGTTTGTCATATGCAAATTCATATCGCAATTTTCTAACAATTGACAAAGCTATCAAATTTTCTAAAAATACTTTTTTATTATGTATTGTTTATCTTTGACTAAAAAATATTTTTATTATTTTTTAGATATATTTTTAGATTATTTGCGTGAATATAATAAGTAAAATAAAAAATAAAATGATTAGACGGCCATATAAAATTTTGAATATCAATATATTTGTTAATATTACAAATTTAACATCGCAAGTTTTAATAAAGATAACATATAACTATTATATAATATTAACATGTTATCAATATCTGTATTATAAAAAATCTTTAATTTTAATTCTAGATGAATTTTAGCATTTGAATATGAATATATGTAACAAAAAAAATGTTCTTTTTAGATGATATCAATATAGTTATGAATCAATCAATATATATACAGTTACATTTTTAATTTATATGCTTACGGCGGTAAGATTTGGGTGGGGGAAGTAATGATGAGAGGAAGGATATGGAAGCCAACAACATAATTCGGGCTTTGTTCCCTCCGTGCCCTTCACTTGGGCCCTATAAGTTTTCCTCTTTCCAATTTTCACCCCAGTATTTTTATTCGTACCAAACTGGTCCTCTTTCTTGTATTTTTAACAGTTAAATCGCTTTGTTTATATAACAAAATATATAGAAATAAATAAATGTGGGTCAAAATTTGAATTTAAACCCACGATATTAAAACATAACTGAATTGTCGATTTTGTTATTCAACGGGTAAATAATAATAGTGAAAAGAACTTGGTGGAATTGAAAAGGCGATTTTCCGAAATCCCAGAAAGATTGTCTCAGTGTAATTACGGTCAAGTTACGAAATAGTATTATTTAGGTCGGTGTGACACACGCATGACATCATCACATTATAAACCCTATTAATAATTATTGGATATATTACTGCCTGCTGACGACCGGATTAGTTTGAATTAATTACATTATAATTATCAATATTTGGGATTAATTTGATAATACAACTTTGAAAAGAAAATAGTTAAATCTTCATATTCGATTAGAATCGATTGCTTTGCACGTAGATGATTTATATAATGGTATTATCTCCATCCACATCTCGGTTTGCAAAATCCATATAAAAAACATTTAACGTATACGAGATTAAATCCAATGAAAACTTAGTGAATATTTAGTAAAGATATATGCAACTAAGAGATATATAGAGAAAATGGAAAATATATAGGAGTTTAAATCCAATGAAAACTAATACGAAAAAACAATAAAATATCTATATGGAAAAAACAATGAAATATATGTATGTATATATTCAATAGAATTGGACAATATCTATATGGAAAAAATGGAAACGTGGTGAAAGTGTTGAGAACATGTCGGGTGAGGAACCATAGCCACCAACGGCGGCGGAGGCTGAGGTTCTGCCCCCGCCGTGAAATTCCCGATGAGTCCCCCGACACGACACGCGAGAGAGCTTTCACATTTCCCATGCCAAACACTTCTTTTACCTTTTTTTTAAAAATTTATTTTCTCCATAATTTGTTGATTTTCCTTTTTACTTGTGATTTTAATTTTTTTTTTATCATTTGGTCATTTCGTACGTTATAATTTAGTGGAGTTTCAAATGATTTTAACTGCTTAGCATCTCTTGGTCTGCCGGTCAAACATTTTCTTTTAGCTCTTTTAATAATAGCAAATTGAGTATGGAGTTTTGGTTTCCACTTCTATGCCAAAGTATTTGATAACATACACAAAGAAACTTGAAACAAATGGTTTTTTTTTTTGCTATATAAATCATTTGGTCAAACATGTTTCAAAGGTTACTCGTATGATTTTCTATTACATGTGCAATTATTACAAGATATCAATAGTTCGAACTCACTTATTAGGACATATAAAAGTGTTGTGATGTTGGATAACATATCATCTTTCTCTTTATCGACTTTGCATATCTATCTATATATACATATATATATATATATATAACAATAGGTTATTATAAGGTCATATTTTGGCATTTACTGTCTGGGAATGTTAGTAGATAGATGTGTGCAGAAACATGTTTAGTTCAAAGGGGCTCCACAATGTTGGAGCAGATGAATTGAGTGCGGTTAAAAAAAAAAATCACTAGACAGTATGATAAACTCGTAGACAAAGCATGAAGGACATGTGATAATTGTGCCATACACCATTCAAAATCCCACTCTCCGTTTGTTTGTAAAAAAAATAAAAATAAAACAAAAAGACAAAAAAAAAAAAGTTATTGTAGATGCTCTTCAAATCTATGCGCTTTATCAAAATCAATTAAATTGACTTAGTTTGATTTGATATAAAAATATGTATAAAATATATATTTTCCGTTTGAATCACTAATACAGAAGAAATTCAATGTATCATTGAATTTTCTCAAATTTAATAAAATCTATTTTTAGTATAGTTAAAAGTACCAATGATATTTAAAGAACGTTGAGTTGATGGTGAACGATTTATTCAACTAATAATTGTTAGTTTAATTAATTACCGCAACTAAACTATTAAAACTCTAGCTTCTAAACTATCTAACTTAAAAAAACTATTATCCGTGTATTTATTTCTATATGTGAAAATAAAAATAAATATACGAAGGAATCTAGTATATATATATATATATATTGTTCCTATTATTAGTGCTATAATTACTGATCATAAAAAGACAAACGTGAATTTGGTTGCTGGACAAGTGATGATGGTGGAATGAAGCCTAAGCAGATGCCAAAGTGAAGTGGTCTCTTCCCTGTGTGAGATTTGGTCTTTGCATGTTCGAAATAAAGGCGTTGACTTTTGTAGATGGTATGATGGTAATTTAGTAGTTGACGTACTTTTGACTTTTTCAACGTGGGAACTCAGCAAAGTACACAAGTTTCATTATATATTATTAGTCGTTTCATTATATTAGTCGTTGCTACTTCGTTATTTTATTTTCTAATTACAAGTTACAACTGAAATTTAAATCTAAAATAATATCAAGTTGAAATATTATCATCACATGCATGTACGTTTTTTTTTTAATAAACTAGAAATTTACCATCTTCATAATTTGAAAATGGACTAAATATATCCATAAAAATTGCTGCAGAAAAGTGTGTATATATATATGTGTGTAAAACAAACTGACAAACAAAAAAATATAATGTTTAGACATGGGCATTTGAGAAAGATATTTATTGGGAAATATGGAGAGTTAATTATCTATTATGAAATTATATTCTTAACAAATCTTTTGATAATATTAATTGGAATTGATATTTTTACAATATATCCCCTTCTTTTATCCACAAAAATTCAAATCAGCAAAACATAAAAATATGAGTTTTAAAAATCCTGCTAATATATATTACTACTATATATAGCATTTTATAAAAATTTTATGGATATATTTTGGTGATTGAGGGTATCTAATAAATATTCAAATGTAAACTTATAAAAATTCGAATCTTAATCCGTTGCACGGATAATTTTGATCGTTTTCAGATCCGAATCCGGTGGTTACCCAATTTTCATGTTTTAATTGAACCGGAAAATTGGATACTTTAGACCAGCACTAGTGTGGGTTGGCTTGGCCAAGGAAACCGAATCGATGAGCACCATAATCTTCTTTACCCACTTGCAAGTTATTATTATATACACGAATATGTATATATATGCGTATATACATGTGTATGTATATGTCAGATGTCTTACTTTTCGAACACATTACCACGTGAGACTTGTCCGGACTCAATACGCTTATCATCACTTCGAGTTTGACTCTGAGATCTCTCCCATGGCCACCGTAACTTCTCGTACCGTAAAATATGTAATGTATAGTTCACGAACTTAAATAAATGTATTTAAAAAAAGTTTGACTCTGAGATTTCTTAGATTTTTTTATTTATTTGAATTTGAATTTCGGTTTAGGATAATTAATTATTGAAAAATATCATGTTAGAATTGGATAAAGATGTTTCCACATCTTAACATTTACAATCTTTCACAAATTATAATCTTAAATAAATAAGTTTACAAAATTATTTTTTTATTTCCTAAAATTGGCATAAGAAACGCCAAATACAACAAACGGTCAAACTTCTCCAACGGCAATTAACCGAAAACCGTTTGCCTCGGTTTCAACAATTAACTTGGGGTTTTCCATTTATTTATTGAATTTTCAGATATTAAAATATAAATAAACAGTGCATGTAAACATATAATTTCTAGAATTTTAATTTTGAGTTGAAAAAAATCACATATTAATATATCAAGTTATATTACGATAACATGGTAATTTTTTAAACTGTTTATAAGTTCAGATTTTAATATAATAGTTAAGAAATATTCATATATTTTTTAAAATGTTGTACTTATTTTGAATTTTTTTAGAAGTTCGTGTATCAATTATTTTTTTATAAGATCATATATATTTTTTTTAAACAATTCAACCTCCATAACATGTCATGAGTTATTCAAATACTTGTAAGATTAAATTATTTAACTAATTTTTATACAATTAATATTCATCTTAAGTACTTTACAATAAACCAAAATAATTATTGCTATTTTTCTAGCTATATATGTGTATAGAACTGTGAAACATTGATAATTATTGACATGTACAAGACAAATTGGAATAACAATCATAATGGGGCTATAGCTTGTTCACGTGATTGATTAATCAGCCAATCAGATTTATCCTTAATGATTAACGTCGATTAATTGTGAATTGGCCTTAACTGTTATAGGCTATATATAGCTTGTTCACATGGTGGACAAATTCCGACATTAGTAAAGTAATAATAAGTTATATGCTTTGATTAATTAATAATAAATGCTTGTTTCGAGGATCATAATAATGCATGTGTTTATATATACATTTTGGAAATAATATTCATAGTTAACACAGTTTGAGATTATCTATAACGATAAATAAATAAATTAAATTAGCATGGATATTCAGAATATGAGAAAGTTCAGATATAAAACAAATATTTTTTTTATAAAGGTCATATATAAAATAAATATTGTGAACTGTGAGATATTATTCTCATATTGAATCGTACCACAAATATCTCAAACATAATTAAGCAAGAATTGAGTCCTATGAAATTATTATTATTATTATTATTATTATTATAAGTTAAAAAGAAAGTGTAATATATAGAAATTAAAGAGTTTGAGAAAGTGAGAATTTGTGGAAGTCACTGCTAATCGTAGCGGTCCACTGACTTGGGATTTGCCTCACTGTCTTGTCTCCCTCCACAAACGTCTTTTCCTTTGTCTACTCTCATGTTTCACTGTACGTCGTCGTTTTGCTATGCTCTCGAGTTTTTCTTTAAAATTTTTTCCCTAGATTATATATATATATATTATATATATATATATCAATTAAATATGGTGATAATATTCTACTTTGTGGAACGAATTTATCAGATCATAATGATCGAGTGTTTATAGATGATGATTCGTTATCAAAACATTTTTACCAATATATATATATTATTAATGGGAATAATGTGAACGTCAGTCCACCACATTTCATTTTCCATTAAATTCAATCCAACTCACAATATCACAATGTCCCTTCCGCAAGTAAATGTACCATTTGCTCATAGTCTCATCATACAAAATGTAATCCTGCCGGTTTTGACAAATTGTATTCCCTGCTTCAATACAAATATACAAATACAAATTGGTTTATTTTCTTCCGTAATCATATATCATTTTGTTATGACATCATTCGGATTTCAGTTCGTTTAATGCCTTGAACGAGTTTTTTTAATTAATTTTCGTTTTTATTCAACTATTTTTTGCATTTGTATTTTATTAATTAGATTTAATTTGGATGAGATTTATATATATATATATATATAGAGAGAGAGAGTATGTTTTTATCTCCTTACCTAAAATAAAGAGATATGAACCCAACCTGGGTAGTTCAACCGGTGAAACGGGGGCGCAAAGCATCTGTCCCGCACCGAGTTCGAACCCCAGGCTGGGGAGGGAGCGCATAATTCAAATCACATGGCTGGTTTTCGGTCCCGGGATTAGTCTGGACCTCGGCCCAGGAAACCCGGTTACCCAAAAAAAATAAAAATAAAGAGATATGTCATATGTGTCTAACACATAACGATGTCTTTTTCTAAACAGGAAAAAAGAGAGAGAAGGGAAATGAAAAGGGCTGTTTTCAGTTCGTTAAAGGTCCATTTTTAAATAAATAGTAAATGTGGGGTCGGAAATGTGAAAATAATTTTAAGTTATTGAAATTTGGAAAAAGGGCCCTGTCTCAGGGGCTCTTACAATGTAATGTTGAAGAATAAATGGGCTCTTTGTTTGAGTTACGCAACTGTGCGGGGCCCATCTTAGGAAAATTCCAAACAGACGAAATTTAATTGGATGATTTATGTTATAATTTCAGAACGCGACGATCGAATTTCACATACAAATTTTTATTTTCCTTCAAAATCACAAATAGTTTAGAATGGTAGAATTCTGATTAATAACTAGAAAATATCAATAATTTTCTTAAATTTATAAACTTATTTTTTGTAATTTTATATATTGAATTTCTGAATTAAATATTATCAAACCCTATGAAGTCCACGAAATTATTTGTTAATAAAAATAAACAGAGAACAATTTAATATTTCTTCTTCTTTTAAAACCATATAAAATCTTGCTTAATTCTGTATTACAGAGAGATGTCATGCCATATATAATGGGACCTCACATTTAAGATTAAAAAAAAATCATATGTTGGATATTGCAAAACTTTTCTTTTATTAATAATATTACATAAATTTCATTGCATAAACAAAGAAATATGGGGGTGATTTTTTACAAAAATAAATATGGAAAAAATATAAACTAATTTTCTCTCTGGAGTATAAGTTTGGCCTTTTTCCCAAATTGACCCCACGAAAACTATAAGCAACTCCCAAGGACCCATGCCACAAATTATTGAACATGCAAATTACCTTCAGGCCACCGACTTCCGCACCATCCGCGACAAAGCCAGAGGGGCAAATATGTCATTTCAACGACGGAGCTTAATGGCTTGAAAAGAACCGATGACAGACATTCGAGGGGGAGGTGGTCGGTTGGGAAGACGACACGTGACTGTCACGTGACTTTCGCGAGATCTCAGTTATTGCTGTGTCGCTCATTCGGATTTTAGGTTTCGATTACATCAATCTATCGAATATGAAAATAATTTTGGGATCAATTTAGATATGGTTTGGTACCACCTTATAAAAATCTGAAAATGACCAGTTTGGTAGCTTTATTAAATGTAACATATGATATCTTCTTTAATTTATTTTTTATTATAATAAATCATATACTCTAATTGGTGGATGCATATCTCACCCAAACATACTAATAATAATAAAAAATAGATAAATTACTTTTGTAAAGAGAAACATTAATTTCGTTACTATTATAAAAGAAGTAATGTCATTTCGGAAATATCGCATAAATATTGCAATAAAATGACATAATACACTCTACAAATCATAGTACTTCCCCCTGCCAATATTTTTCTAGGATCTCAAATCCTAGTACTTTATAAATATATATATATATATATATATTTCCGTAAATTTTAGAAACTTTTTCCTAGAAAACAAAGAAGGAAAAAAAAGCCTAACCTTAGCGCAGAAAGGGAGAAAATATAAAAGAGAGAAAAGAAGACGTTTCTTTTTTCACATCGCACGTGAAAAAAAAAACAATTTTTATTTTTATTAAAAATATGATATTGTTGACTAGTGAAACTTTACCAAAGATTGGTGTGGGTTTTTAAAGCTTCTTTTCTCCTGTATTTTGAAAAAGTATTTTTATTTTCAAGGATAAGTAAAAATATAACCGATAGTATATCGAATTTTACGTTCGAATTTTGTACAATGTTATTTGCACTGGAACTTTGTGAAAAAATGTAACATAAAAATCTGCATTTTTATTTTAAATATTTTACTATTAAATTCTCCAGAAAATAGTTTTTTTTCTGAAGTTTTCCACGGATATTTTAATTTCTTCTTCAATTTCTTTTTTTTTCACATAAAAAAATAAAATCAGGAAAGAGAAACAAAAAAAAAAAAAGAAAAAGGAAAGAGAGAGAGAGAGAGGCTTTTGGATGTTTCCCAGTTTCAGGATTTTTGTTGTCTTCCCACTTTCATTTGTTTCATATCTTTTTTATCGGTTTCTTTTTTAAATTTCTATTTTATTTTTTTTTGGAACTTTTGTTTTTTCGCACGTTTAGATTTGACAGAAGATGAGGTGGCAGATATGTAAGAAATGGGACACTACACTACCTTCCGGCTCAAAGATTGGTCCGGCGTTAAATATTTTTTACGGTTTCTTATATTATATATATATATATATATATATAATAATAATCAGAGCCGTCTAATAGCACGTGCAAAAGGTGCGATCGAACAGGGCCCAAAAAAATATAGGGCCTCAATTATTTTAAAAATTATTAATAATATATATTATTAAATGTAATTTTTAATAATTATGTGTATGGAGTCTCAACAAAAAAACTATTTTAATTATATTTAAATATTATTATTATTTAATATATAAATTAATATATTTTAATAATTTAAAAGTATGATATGTACGGGGCCCCAAAATTTTATGAGACGGCTCTGATAATAATAATCAGCGGACCACGGGCTATTTTAGTAAAATCAATCATATTAATAAAACATTGAATTTATATATATATATATGATTGGCATCTCCCCTACTTGATCAGCCCAATGGGCCTACTTCAGGTAGATCTTAATCAATTATTTGAGCCCATATGTTATATTTGTGGGCTTTAAGACATAAATTAAGCCCAATTCTATGCATTTTTTTTTCCAACGTAGATTTATTTAGGATTATAGGCATTTTTTTGCGTCTGAAAAACAAAGTGTTGTTACCACAAAAAAATATATGTTTAACGTAAGTGGCATATAACTCAGATATTTTGTGCAAACCAATTTTGCTTTTATTAACCAAGAAATTGAAAAAATTATTTACTTTCTCCTGGACAAGTCACGTGGATTTTACTTTTATTCTAATTAGTTTTACGATTGTTTTAATATAATATTACAAGCAATCGTTATCTAGATATTGTATTCTATTGGATTGTTTAGTATACAACCTTTTATACTTTTTTCTGTGTGATAAAAATAATATTTTAAAATTCATTTGTGAAATGATGAACCGAGAAAAGGTACCAAGAGATAAATTTATTCTTTACTCTTTAACAATACTGGTTTTAATAGTTTTGAAGAAGGAACAAAATTAATATGATCGAATTGGTGCCATAATTTGAGGGGGGAAAAAAAACAAAATAACAGTCACATTTACTCGAACCCGGGATTAGCAGCAACCACTGAACCATGATCGCTTAACCACCGAGCCGCGAGAAACGCCAATATTTTTTTTTTAAGTTTAATATTAGAACAAAAAACATTGCACGTGGGCCGATAGCTTCCAAGTCAATTGTTTCTGAAGCCCATAATAAAAACATATGATATAGATTTGGTGAACTTAAAATTATTAAGGTTATAACATATTATAAAACGAAACGAATAGTAAAGTTGGAAATATAAAAGAATTGATAAATATTTTAAAATCTTAATAATAGAAACAAAAACGGAAAATATCAACATTGAGAAAAGAAAAGAATAAGGGAAAAGGAAGATTTGTAACTTATAAAATAATATGACAAAAGCTTCAATAATTATAATTTGGAAATATAGAAAATCTCTGAATAATAGAACTAATTAAAATATAAAATGAGAAAAAGAAAGATTTAATTAATTATAGATATTACCGTGTTAGTGAAAGATGTAGAATAATATAATCAATATTCGAATTTTGCATTAAAAAATGGTGAGTTCATTTCAGTCGAAGGTCAGAATTGGCAATGGCGAGTTCATTTCAGTCGAGGGAAAGGGAGATGTCTGGATCAAAGGGTCGGATGGCATGAAGAAACTGCTAACAGGAGTGTTGTATGTGCCAGGGCTACTTCAGAATCTCCTAAGTGTACCTCAGCTAGGTTATTAAGGGCTACAAGGTAATTTTTGACAAGAATGAGTGTGTTATTGGTAATGACACAACCCCTGTTCTATTTAGGATGCCTATGAGAAACAAGAGGTTCTCATTTTCAATGAAAAATGTGGGATATGATGCATTTGTGAGTCAAGAATCGGAAGATAAGCTCGATGGAAAAACTGCAGAAGATGTGTCAAAGGCATATCAAGTAGATTTGCTTGAGATGAACAAGGAAGTAGTGAGTAAAGATGTCAAGTTTGTTGAGTCTGGAGGATTGAAATGGCAAGACTTCGGTGAGGATGAAGAGCCATTCACTCAAACCGAAGGACCACCGACAACTGATGCTGAACCTCAAACTCAACAAACTAAAAATCATGTGCAGAACGCTGACGAGATTATGGAGGCTGAAGACGTTGAATCTGATGATGATGTTCCAGTTAGAGGTACAAGAACACCGCATGAAGTTTATGGAAGATGCAATGTGGCTATTCTTGAGCCATTTAGCTATGAGGAGGCAAGAAACGACAAGAATCGGAGAGATGCAATGAAGGAGGAGCTCAAAATGATAGAAAAGACAGATTTTTTGGATCAAGCTTACAAAATGTGATGAGTTAAATCTCATTCGATATTCAGATAGTGAATGGGTTGGTTTTGCAGATGATGTGAAAAGTATTGAATAACAAGAAGAAGAACAAGAAACAGTTTTGTTCATTAAGGGGTTGCATGATGGAACGTTGGAGTTGTTAAGGAGCATGATCGAAGTGTGTGCGAGACCTTTCGTCAAGGAGGAGATTGTTGGAACAAATGTGATTCAAGACCACGTCACATGAGTTGGAGACAAATTGTTAGTTCAAATGCGTGATTCAAGGCTAAGGAGGATCAGTTTCCAGATTCTGTAAAAATCTGGCACTATCATATCTTTCATATTTTTCTTTGCAAAATTAGGATATTCTGATTTGTAGGGGTGTCAATAGAACCCGAAGTCCGAAGCCCGGCTCGAAACCCGCCCGAAAAATTAAAGGTTTGGGCCTAATAATATAGGCCCGGTAAATAAATGGGCGGGCCGACCCGGCCCGAAAAAAGTTAGGGACGAATCGAGTCCGACCCAAAACCCGCCCAGTCCGCCCATTTAGCCCGAAAAAATATTATATTATTAGATTTTTACTTTCATTTGAGATTGAATACCACATAACATTATATAAAAACTTTTATTTGTATGTTATATATATATTTATATTTCAAAGCAATTTGATTAATATATATTAAACTTATATTATATATATATATATTATTAAACAATTTAATTAGATTTTGGTTTAATTAATATATATATATATATTACTGTATATTTTATGAGTTTAACTTTTATTTCTAAATTATATCTCAATGTTTTTCTATTTTTAAAAATTGTTAAATTATTATTATTATTATTATATATTAATATTTATTTTTTTATTAAATAGAAAAAACCCGAAGCCCGTCCCGAACCCGTCCGAAGCCCTATAGGGCCGGGCTCCGGGCCACCGATCATAAGTCCGAAAAATAAATGGGCGGGCCGGCCCGACCCGAAAAATTCGAAGCCCGAACTAAGCCCGGTCCGAACCCGGCCCGACCCGCCCATTTTACATCCCTACTGATTTGATTTGATTTAGTTAGTAGATTTAGAGGTTGATTTGATTTTTGTTTCTCTTCTTGAGTTATTATTTTTCTATATATGTAATCGTTTATAGTTTAATGAGATTATTGAGTATTCTTGAATTTTTTCTTCTCTGTTTCTGTGTTTTCTGAAACAGAAGTTTCTGGTTGAATTTGAGTACTCACACACCTAGACCGAAGTGTCACTGATCCTTATCTCGGGTCTAACAGATTCAAAGAACCCTAAAAGAACTTTAACAGTCGTATGAACAAAATTATCAGAAAGAATCAAAGAAGAAAGAGGCGAAGTTACTGTAAAGATGAATAAGAGAAAGAAGAAGAAGAGGAGGTTATGATCTTGTTTTCAGAGGAAGATATGAGAGAGGAGGCGAAGAAAGAATTAAGAGAGAGAGATGAAGTAACTGTGGAAGCAGAGACTAATTATCAGTTGATTTTTTTAAGGCATGTAAGAAATCGACGATAATCATCGTGAATTTGCAATACATACATACATACATACATACATACATACATACATACATACATACATAATGATTATGATTATGATCTCCGTGTATTAGGAAAGTTTTCTTAGTTATAGGATTTAAGCAAAATCTCTGTCTTGTACCCATATATCTTCGCCAAATGACTAGTCCACCATCTTTTTTCGGCTTCCTGACATCCTTTGTGCCACTTTTGCCCCCATATTTAGATCTTTTTCTATAAACAAACAGCGCAAAGGGAGTTGAGTATCTTAATACAACTCTGTTAAAATTTGTAATATATAAATAATAAAAATTTAAAATCTTTCAAATATTAATATAAAAGAATGAATGTAGTTTTTATAAATTTAAAAATTGAATTAAAAAGCATGAAATCAACATATATATAATGTAAATACACGAAATAATATAGTTCCTCTCCAATGACATATTTTGTTTAATTTTGCTTCATCATTTCACGAGAAGAAACCATTCGCACCTTGATACTTTTTTTTTTTTTTTGGTTGTGCCATTTTAAGATGCATTTTAGTAAATATTTTAGCATGTCTGATTCCATTTGCAACTATCACCTTTTCATTTCGGTTTTAAATATGTAACTAAATGTATTAAAAAAATGAAGAATCAACAAAAGATTACAATACATAATCTAATATATCTATAATTATTTGACTTTATTTAATCATAGCGCCTCAGAATCACTGTTTCTTCTCCCTTTTATTTATTTATTTTTTAAATTCTTTTCACGGCTATTTGTTTTGTTTTAAAACACAGAAATATTTATTCTTGTGATTTCTTGATATTGGTTACATATTTTTTCGATCATTAAAATTCTAAATTCTGATTTAGGCTTTTTCTGCGTAGGTCACTTTTTCATTTATACCGAATATGGAAATGGAATTTGCATGACTGATGAATTCATCTATTCACGTTTAGTGTAGGACTGCCTTAGTTTGTTCACGTATATAGATATCAAAATCATAATTAATATTTAATTAGAGTCATTGTCATTTGGAAAATGCGATCCTCGTTAAAATCCAATAATGTAGGACTCATCATCTGGCTTTCTATATGAAAATGGGCTTATATACTTTATTGGTAAACAGTAACCCATAAAAAAGAATATATGCTGATTGCAAATAATTAAAATTTTTATTTTGATAAATCTGCGGCTGTAATAACCCAAAGCATGATTCATCCGATGTTCGTATTTAAAATAAAAAAAAAGGATCAAAACTTTTGAAGTGGGTTTTCACCAGAAGCAGATGGGCTTTCGAACAATTTGAGCCCAATAAAAGCCCACGTCATGTTAATGCGCCAGATTAATCCAGACAAGATTTTGTGGTGTGTCATCATTTGTACTCTTGTCTGAGTTAACCTTACGAACTTTGGATTCTCATCGGTCAGAGCTCTCTCAGCCTCCGCCACCTCTCTCTCTATCGATCGATCTCGATCTCTCTTGCCACCTCTCTCTCTCTCTCTCTCTCTCTCTCTCGATCGATCTCAGATTCGATCTGGATCTTGATTGCCACCTCTCTCTCTCTCAGCCTCCGCCGCTCTCTCTCTCTCTCTCTCTTGCAGGTTCGATTTCGATCTCTCTTATCTCCTGGTGCCTCTCTTATCTCCACTCAGCTATTTGGCTTTTATCAAATTACTTCAGAATATAAAAGATAGATTTTGTGCTACTGTCATCACTTGTACTTGTTTAGGCTTACGACTTTGGATACTCACTTGGATACTGTCAGACTCTCAACCTCTCTCTGCCTCCATCGCCGCTCTCTCGATCTCAGGTTCGATTTCGATCTCTCTTATCTCTCAGTTATTTGGTTAAAGTTTCTCTCTTCTCTCCTCTCTGTTATTCGATTTTCTCTGTATATATATATAGCCCAGTTTTTGTGTTTATTTCGTGCAATCTGTTTATTGGACTCCAGTTTCAGAACGTGTTCTGGCTTTCTGATTCAGGGTAAAAAGGACCAGGTTTACGTGAGTACCGACTCTGTCTTTAGAAGGAAGATAACGCCAATGGCCCGGAGAATGGCTGCTTTCGCATTTGCTTCTGCCTCAGGCTTGGTTCAGACACATCCCCTGGGGAGAGGCATTCTGAACAATTTCTGGCATTGTTCCTCTGTTTTAAGTTGTCCGAGATCGGCTTTTTCCGGTGTTAGAGACTGCAGTATGTCTTGGAGAGACAGATTGAGATGTGGGTTTCACGATTGTCATGCCGAGGATGCCGTTCATTTGTTCGACCAGATGGTTCAGTCTCGTCCCTTACCTTCCATCGTTGATTTCACTAAACTTTTGAGTGCAGTCATGGAAATGAAACGGTACGACGTTGTGATTTCCCTATGCAAGAGAATGGAATTGCTTGGGGTTTCACATGATATCTACTCCTACAGTGTTCTGATAAATTGTTTCTGCCATTCTCGTCAAGTGTTATTGGGTTTCTCAGTTGTGGGGAAAATCTTGAAACTCGGTTACGAGCCTAATGTAGTCACCTACAATACTCTAGCTCATGGATTCTGTATCCAGGGCAATATCTCCGCTGCGTTAAGCTTGGTTGACCAAATGTTGAAAGATGGATACAAACCTAATGTTGTAACATTTAACACTTTGGTCAACGGACTTTGCGTTGAGAATAGAGTTCCTGAAGCATTGATTTTACTTGACCAGATGCTAAAGATGGATTGTCAGCCCGATGGAGTTACATTCGGCATTGTTATAAATAGAGTCTACAAGGCAGGGGATTTTGGGTTGGCCATGGATCTGGTCACGAAGATGGAAAAAATGCGTATTGAGATCGATGTCAGAATTTATAATATAATTATTGATCTTCTTTGCAAAGCTGGACACATGGACGATGCATTGAACCTTTTCGAAGTGATGGATAAGGTCGGCATTGTACCAGATGTTGTTATCTACACCTCTTTGATAAACAACTTTTCCAGATTTGGTAGATGGGACGATGTTGCCCGATTGTTGAGTGAGATGGTGAAAAGGAAAATCACCCCTAATGTTGTCACGTTCAATGGATTAATCGACGCACTCCTTAAAGAGGGAAGGTTTCTAGAGGCTGAAGAATTGTACGAGGAGATGATCCAAAGAGGTTTAGTTCCGAACACTATTACTTATACTTCACTGATCAATGGTTTTTGCCTGCAGAATCGGCTTGGTGAAGCAAAACAAATATTCAATTATATGATCACCAAGGGATGCTTTCCAAATACAGTGACTTTTAATTCTATGATAAACGGATATTGCAAGGCTAATAGGGTCAAAGAGGGTATAAATCTCTTTAATGAGATGTCTCGAAGAGGATTGGATGTCGATTCATTTACCTACAACATCCTCATCCAAGGGTTTTATCGAGTAGGTAATCTTGATGCTGCCCAAAAGCTTTTCCGGGAGATGCATTATAAAGATCATCATCCTAATCTTGTAACTTACAGCATTTTGCTTGATGGTCTTTGTAAGAACGGAAAAACGGATGAGGCACTTGGTCTATATAATAAGCTGCAAAAGAGTGGGATTGACCTCCATATATCTTCCCATAATATCATGATGCATGGTTTGTGCAAGGTTGGGAGTGTTGACGAGGCATTTGTATTCTTTGATAGGCTTCTTGAGAAAGGGGTGAGGCCGGATGTTATCACGTATAATATAATGATCTCCGGACTTTGCGGAAAAGGTTCACTCTATGAAGTCGAAAAGATAATTGGGAAGATGAAAGAGGATGGTTGTTTTCCTGATGCTGGTACATATAACGCATTGATAAGGGGTCGTCTCAAAAGTAGCTCTCCATCGGTGGTTATCGAGCTGATAAAAGAAATGCAGAGCAATGGGTTTTCTATGCATGCATCGACCTCAAGTATGATAACATATATGGTATCTGAAGGCAGGTTGCAAAAGGGGTTTTTGGATCTCCTCTCTTAGTTTGATGAACATTTGTTGAATTCGCTCAGTGTTCCATTCACGTCTCCTTGCACATCGTGGGCATTAGCCTCACCTTCACTTTCTACCTTGTTATCACGGAGGGCAGTTCTCATAGTGGTGGTGCTAATGTTGTCAGCTCTAGATGTTCCAATGCCGCCGAAAAGTAAATGGAAGTAATGGGATGGGACAACCTAGTAATCCAGAGGGGGATGTCTCTGCTCGTAAGAAGGCAGATGTTTTAAGTGATTGCATGTGGCATGACCAAACACAGAAGCATGCTTCCACTTCCGATGAAAGACATGACGGCAAAGAAGCTATCTCTAGTGAACGTATTCACAATTCAAATGCATCCCCTGGGAACGGATTATCAGACCAAAACAATGGGAGACCGAGCATCGGATACGTGGCAGGTAACACCCGAAATCTAGCTTCAGCACAGTTTTTTCTTCTGAGTTTCCTTTTATGAATCGATGAGTGGTAAGGTACCCTTCTTGTTTTTTCACTTGGCCAGGGCTTAGCAATACTAACCGCAGGCCTAGTGGTGTAGCCGGCGAAACTGAGACAGAATTGAAGAATATCGATGGGAATTCACCGAAAACAGAGGTATTGCTGGGCAGTGAAGCTCTTGAACTCTATTATCTTGCAGATATTCATATGAAAGTGTGTAAAGGGATTACTCCATATGATCTATATGGATATGGTTTCATTGTGCTTAGCTTCTTTTTAAGGAAAGCTAGAAAAGTCGAAATCCTTTAGAGGGTTATATTATAGTACTATGGTAGTAGGCAAGAGATGGTAATGCATTTTATTTATCTCCACAGGCCGGTGTTAAGCAAGTATTGACAGGGGCGAGGAATCAAAGAAGCGATGAAGGATTGGGTGGACAGCTGAAGGTTGAAAGAGAAGAGGGTGAGCTTTCTCCTAATGGAGATTTCGAGGAAGACCATTTTTTCAGTGTTTGTGGGAAGTGGTTTGGAGGCAACCGACAAGGTTAATGACAATGGCGGAAAAAACGTAAACCGAAAGAGTAGTGGAGAAGAGGAAGCATGTCAAGGCCATGGGGAGAATGAAGCTGATGATGATGAAAGCGCTCCAAGATCATCAGAGGAAAGCGGAAACGCATCAGATAGAAGGGATTCAGCTCGACGAGAAGAGAGGAATTCGGTCCTATCCACATGTTTATTAACCGGATTTGATTGGATCGTTTTGCTGTTTATACGCATTTGGAATCTGATGCATTCATATATATTTTTTGCATTGTGCTTTCTTGTTGGTGCTGCCAATGTATTTATCAATCATGGGGCAAGCTCCAGTATCTTGTTAAATGGTATCAGTTCTCATGTATTCCACGTCATATCATGTAATCTACTATCATTTCTTTCTTTCTTTCTTTCTTCTGCATTGATGCCAGTTGATCGACTTCTATGAGCAACATCTCAAGTACAATTCAGCCATGAATTTACGGGGCAAAAGAAAGGCAACAATTGTCTGTACACAGCATCGTAATTCTGTAGGCCAAGAAGCGGTTAATTTGTAGGATAGAGGTGTGAACTATCGGGACTGGGAATCTGCGGGCAGTGAGTTTTCCCGTCTCTTTCGTGTGAAATAATAGGTAGCTCCGATCAGAACGAGCAGAATCACGAACCCATCAACTCCTCCTACCAATCCCAGAATCCAGATTTCCCGTCGCTCAATCTCCCACCTTTCGGGATCTTCACCATGAAACTCAACCCGGGCACTCTCTCTATTTGCCTAACACCCATCACAATCCCATATATGAAACACCCTCCTTCCGAATACATCGCTGCTGCGCATTTACAGTCTTTCTTACACATTTCCTCGCAAGCTTCTTTGCTTACGTTGTCCACCCGTGTCCCGTTTTTCAGCACAGTTTTCACTCCGTCTAGCTCTAGCATCTCGTGATCACATCAACTTCGTCTCTTCTCTCCTGAAATCTCCTCGCCGCAATCCGAATCCATGCTGTTCTCCTCCTCTGTTGCGATCTTTATGCAGGAACAAGCCTTGGAGAATGTGCAGATTCCGTACGGTTTACAAGCCAGAGGAAGGTCACATGTGCCGTTGAGAGCTTGGAATGAAGTCTCAAACTTTCCCTTTTCAGAGGAGTAGGAGTAGAGTCCCAGGTTTCCTGTTCTGTTCCCGACCGCCAAGAATCTCAAAAGCTGCGTTCTTTCAGGTTCTATCCGAGCAACTTTGTGGCTGTTATCATCAAACACGTCAAGACCCTCTAAGCCCAATCTGATAAAATTGACGGTTTACAAGCCAGTATGAGTACTTCACTTGACCTGAGTTCACAAACAGAGCTACCTTGCCACGTAGAACACGCATAGTCTCATCATACAAAATGTAATCGTTAGTTTTCCAACATAAATATAAATTATGGCATGAATATATCATATTGTTGGAATGTATATTGTTTATACCCAATCACACACGTAGAGATTTGTGTTCGTATAATTCAAATCACATGGCTGGTTTCCGGTCCCGAGATTAGTCTGGACCGAGGTCCAGACTAATCCCGGTTACCCAAAAAAAATAAAAATAAAGAGATATGTGTCTAACACATAACGATGTCTTTTTCTAAACAGGAAAAAAGAGAGAGAAGGGAAATGAAAAGGGCTGTTTTCAGTTCGTTAAAGGTCCATTTTTAAATAAATAGTAAATGTGGGGTCGGAAATGTGAAAATAATTTTAAGTTATTGAAATTTGGAAAAAGGGCCCTGTCTCAGGGGCTCTTACAATGTAATGTTGAAGAATAAATGGGCTCTTTGTTTGAGTTACGCAACTGTGCGGGGCCCATCTTAGGAAAATTCCAAACAGACGAAATTTAATTGGATGATTTATGTTATAATTTCAGAACGCGACGATCGAATTTCACATACAAATTTTTATTTTCCTTCAAAATCACAAATAGTTTAGAATGGTAGAATTCTGATTAATAACTAGAAAATATCAATAATTTTCTTAAATTTATAAACTTATTTTTTGTAATTTTATATATTGAATTTCTGAATTAAATATTATCAAACCCTATGAAGTCCACGAAATTATTTGTTAATAAAAATAAACAGAGAACAATTTAATATTTCTTCTTCTTTTAAAACCATATAAAATCTTGCTTAATTCTGTATTACAGAGAGATGTCATGCCATATATAATGGGACCTCACATTTAAGATTAAAAAAAAATCATATGTTGGATATTGCAAAACTTTTCTTTTATTAATAATATTACATAAATTTCATTGCATAAACAAAGAAATATGGGGGTGATTTTTTACAAAAATAAATATGGAAAAAATATAAACTAATTTTCTCTCTGGAGTCTATAAGTTTGGCCTTTTTCCCAAATTGACCCCACGAAAACTATAAGCAACTCCCAAGGACCCATGCCACAAATTATTCAACATGCAAATTACCTTCAGGCCACCGACTTCCGCACCATCCGCAACAAAGCCAGAGGGGCAAATATGTCATTTCAACGACGGAGCTTAATGGCTTGAAAAGAACCGATGACAGACATTCGAGAGGGGCAACTTCTAACATTTTTATGTATAAAAGGAGAGGTATTTTGAAATACCTCATTTAGACACAGAGAGAGAGAGAGACCGAAGGGGTTCTTTGGCTCGAACCATGGTGGCAACCGCTGGCCCATGGTTTGCTCAACCAACGGGACTAGCGGAGAAGCCATGAACTCGCTTCGAAAGATATTTTATGTAAGGAAATTATAAAACAATTGAGTCTTCTGCCACACATATCCTCAGACCATCAGGGCATTATTCCTCAGCCAAGTAAAAGCAATGAAAACGGCTTCCTAGAAGCAGCGATGTTCAGCATTTCACGGCAAAGAACTTGTACGCACGCACATACAGATGAAAAGTTAACAATTAAACGAACCTCGGCCTCGCGTTGTGCTCCACGCTGTCCAATTTGAGCAACTGTCTCATGAGCAGTTCTGCAGAGACACATCAAACTCCTCTGTTGCAGCCTCTTTGTCCCTCCGTTAACGGCAGCGACCTCAACCCAAAAGGACAGAAACCACTAAGCAAAACCCTTCACTGATTTCATCTTCTCTCGCCGTAGAAACCAACGATTCATCAGACTGCTGCAATGGCAGCAATAGCCTTTGCCATCTCTTCAGTTACCTCCGGCTGCTTCTCAACCCATTCCTCTCCCTTTCCCGGATCCTCCACAAGGGCAACCTTAGACGAGTCCTTGACACCAGCAGTGTGCAACTGTTCTGTGTCCTCCTTCTCATGTCCCCTAAACAAGATCTTCCAGTTTTCTGAGCAAGAGCTTTCTTCAAATCTCCTGTATCAGCGGATCAGAATGAAATCGAGAAGCAATCAAGAACAGAGAAATTCACATGCCAATAAAATACATGGCGAAACCAGAGAGAACATCTCCACGGAATTCAGGGAAACATATCATAAAAGCCCCAAGTATCAGTCACATTCGCTGTCGAAAACTTTCAAACAAATTGGTCGATGCACTTGGTATCAACTCATACCAAGTGCAGGGTCTGACGTGAAAGAAGCTCAGCTAGTGTCACTAGTTTCGTGTTTCTGATTCCAAAAACAAGAATCCCACTGGTTGGAATCTGTTGCCTGATCAATTGGAGCTACAACTAATCCAATTTCCACAGCAAACGCCTATTTCTCGGTTTCAAATTGCTCAAATCTAAGCGCATAGAAAAGGGACCGACACAAGCGTCCAACTCCCCTTTTGTCACTGTCAGTGTCAAGGCCAAAAACAATCAATTCATAATTCGACCGAATGGCTTGGCTTGCCATCAAAGTTATCTTGAGCTACTGCAATAACAAACAAACAAACAAACCAAGAATCCAGCCATTGCAAAACCGAGCAGACACATACGATGCAATCATAGGATTCACATGTAATATAACCCCTTGTAAGGGGTTTTTATAATAAGGTTTAGCCCGTAACTCCACCACTAGCTTAATAGTAGAAATTTGACCCTTACTTATATATTGGTCCCAAATCCCTCTGTTCTTCATCTTCCTCTTCTCGCCGGCCTTCTGCGTGGTGCGATAGGGTTCGCCGTTTTCCAGGGACGGGCATTTCGGAAAACGGGTTGGGGTACCCGACAACAGCACCAAGAGAGAGATTTTATGGGCTTTGAGATTAAAATGATAGATTTTATGGGCTCCAACAAATAAAGCAGGCTTTTTGGGCCCAATTAGCATGGGAAAAAAATATGTGAATTATATATATTGTATATATATGAGAGAGGAGCTTTAGGATTCTGAAACATAGTCATTTCAATATGATCAATTAATTATTCGAGCCCATATTTTTGTATTTGTGGGCTTTAAGACACAAATTCAGCCCCAATTCTAGCATTTTTTTTCCTACGTATATTTATTTAAAAAAAGAAAGGTATTTTGAAATACCTCATTTAGTCAGGCACCACCGCACATACATATATACATACACATACATATGGCCGGAGGGATCCCTTGCTCGAACCGTGGTGGCAACCACTGGCCCATGGTTTGCTCATCCAACGGGACTAGCGGAGACAGCCGTTCCATCATTTCAACAAATCTATATATATTAATAAAGAAGTTTAAAGAGATTTGGTGAAGACACCTCATCATCTCATGTGGCACTTTTTTCAATTTTTATTGGTTCATTAATTTCCACATATATTATATATTATATATCTTAATTTTCTAATTTAAAAAGCAAAACTGTGCTCATCCAACGGGACTAGCGGAGACAGCCGTTCCATCATTTCAACAAATCTATATATATTAATAAAGAAGTTTAAAGAGATTTGGTGAAGACACCTCATCATCTCATGTGGCACTTTTTTCAATTTTTATTGGTTCATTAATTTCCACATATATTATATATTATATATCTTAATTTTCTAATTTAAAAAGCAAAACTGACAACAATAAAAAATATAATTATGGTGCATTCAATATCAAAAAATATCTACGTTTCAAAACCATATATTGGATGAAGTGGTTAATATTTTTATTGGTTCATTAAAATCTTTGTTTATAATAATTTCAAAGTTTGATTATATTATCACTAATTTTTGGTATACACATTAGAAAAAATTTATTCCATTGTTAGTTTTATATAATAAAATCTATATATATAAATAATTTATTACACTATTTTTAGATTATTATAATAAAGTTTTTTAACACATTAATTCAATAATTTGTATATGATTAGATTAAAATTAATTTTAATATATAACAAGTTCATTTTGATCGTAGTTTTATAGATTTATATTAAATTTTTATGGTTATTTTGATATAAAATATTATTAATAGATTATTATCATATAAAAATCTATATATATATATAAAGTTATGTTTAAAAGAATTTGGTAGCATCCTATATGGATATTTTTGTAATTTTCATTGGTTTATCAATTTCTCCATATAAAAAAATAAAATACGTTATCGGAGTAATTGAAAATTTTCAACCATAATTATAGTTTAATGCATCAATTGATATTTAGTGATTAGGTAAACTAAAAGATAAAGAAACGGACGATTCTGAAACGTGGTATTCATTGCTCATCTAATAACCAGATTTATTACATTGAATTCTACAAGTATATATTATCCGAAACTGTGCAGTAGTCTCCAAAATTTGCAGGATTTTCGTGGAAGGATTCAAAAGATTACTACAGACTCGCCCATTATAAATCAAAGACACTCAGGTATTTCTAAATACAATTGGAATTTCATATCTACTTTGGCATTAAACTTCATCTCACCGTAACCAATGTGTTTCCTTAAATCAAGACCATTCTCGAGATTATAATATTATCTCGACAAACAGTCAAGGCCAAAGGTCCTTTCCACCATTTTTTCCCTTAGCCTCCGCATTTTTTTTTTAAATATATTTTACCATGTTTTTGTGGAACAAACTCAAACAATCACTTGTACGCCGATCGATTCTGACGAATTCAGGAGGAAAAGACTCGGAATTTCGAAACAAGAATGGGAATTTTCGAAAAGAAAATGGAATCCGTCAATAGATTCGTTGAGGCTCGATCCAGCTCGAAAGATTCGAGAAATCGAAGAGAAGAAAGTACACATAAATCTAGTAGAAAACACCAGGCATCGATCTGAAAAGCCTACGGGGAAGAAATCAGAGAAAATTTCAGGGGGAAATCCACTTCTCTAATTTTCCCAGATTCTTCCTCTCTTTCAAAGCCGCGCAAAGTAGAAACAAAAAAGGGTAGCGAGCGATCGAAGGAGAAAAGAGGAAAGAAGAAGAAGAAGAATATCCTCATGCGGAAGAGTTGATGAGACGAGTAATGAGGAAAAGGGGAAGCGAACAAGCACGAACCCAAATGGAACAGAACCGATGATTATCAGAGGATTTGATAGGAATAGGTAGTTTACCAATATCACCGATCCAAAAAAAATATTAAACACATTTTTTTTTGACAAAGGAAACACATCTTTGTTAAATAATATTTTTTTTTAAATGAGAAAAAAGAAACAAAATTGAAGGCTGGGAGGAGGAAAAAAATGGTTACGGAGACGTGAAAAAAAAGGTCGTGTCAGCCATAAGAACAGTTACCACAAAGGGGGAATTGAATAGCCTAAGCAAAATATAAACTCATAACAACAAAATATATTAAAAATATATCGGTTTAACGTGTAATATATATAATAGGATGCATATGTGAGTGTATATACACATTGGAATTGGAACAGAGTCAAGTTGGCAACCAACGAGAAATGAAATTCATATGCTTTTGGCATCCAAGCGACCACACTGCCTTTGCCGTCTGCCCCTTTTCTGTCGTCCTTCCTTATTTACTTACTTTCTTTACAACTCTCTCTCTATATATATAATAGCTATAATTGATAAAAATCAAGGAATAATCACATCACGTTTCCATTAAAATTCTGTTGGGTTGTTTTAATTCGACATTTTTTTTTATAAAAGAATAACAATCTCTATCTGATTTTTACATTAAATTTAATTTTCAGTAATTTTTTATTTTTATTGATTTTTTTAATAATAATTATTATTATTTTATGCTTTTAATATATTTTAAAAGTATATCTATTTAATTTTTATATCCAATACTCTCACATGTATTTATAGAAGAACCGAACAAACATTAAAAAAAGAAAATTAAAACAAAATAATGTATCGTGACTAAGATGCTAAAACGTCATATTCAGTAATACTATATTTACTATTTGTTATTTTTCTAATAAATTTCAATTTGTTGTGTTATTTCATAGTTTACAATCCGATTATGTTTGTGTTCAAATCTTTGGTTTGTTATTCATGTCGGATGGTTGATGAGTATTTGGTTAGGAGTACGAAGATCAGTAAACGAATGAAGACGCTTCAAGCTTTGGTTGCGAACATGGATAAGGTTTAGATATTTTTCTTCAGTTCGGTTTCTTTTTTTTCTACTTAAGATTTGATTTATAAGTATTTGTTTTTGTTCTTCAGCAAACGAACACCGTGGATATGCTCGATCTCGCCGATGACCACATTAAAGATCTCCAAGAAACGCGTAAGGGTACATTTCATGGACCGACGCTCAATGTTGTTGGACTTAGAAAAAAATATAAATGGGGGCACTGATTTTATATATATCATTTTATGGAATCAAATGCTATTTTATGGGGGCATAGGGTAATGTTTTCCATAATTTTACAAAAATTACCTAAGAATTACTTAATTTTTTGAATTAGAGTGGGGGTCTGTGCCTCCACATCTCCTAACCTAGATCCGCCCCTGACGCTGAATGAAACTTGTATGACATAATGCAATATTACTCGCAAATTTGTTGGTCGAGAGACCAACCCTTAAAACTCATTGATATACTAATCGACATATGATTCTATATACAAGTTTATTTCAGCGGAAAAGTCGAAGCTTAGCTGACGAGACACCTAAAAAAAACACGTCTCTTCACACTGCCTTACTTTTTTTGGTTCTTCTCTGCACTTGTATGGTAATTGGGGATGAACTTCTCACCCCCATCATTTTCATATATACTTTATATATGTATACTTCAAGAATTGTTTTAGGTTTGGCTAAGAGTTTTTCTTCGTTACTCTCTTTTATTGTAGTTTTTCCTGTTATATCTGGTCTCGAGTTATCAACGTCTAAAGAACACCATAAATGTAAATTGGAAGGAATCTGGTTGATGTAAAGAAACGCAAAGCCAAGAAGGAAGAGGTGGACAACATCCAATGCCACATCTGATGGAGCCTATGAGCAAATCAAGTAACACAAACACACATCACTCTCCTTCTAACTTTTTTTTATCTACAAATACGCAAAAAAATTCAGAATCATGAAAATAGAATCATTTGTATATATTTTGTGAGCCAAGGAAGCATCAAACCGATGACCATCTATTAGATTGTCCGGATCTATAACAACGGTATGTTTGGAGGATTTAGACAAGATAGAAGAAACAGATGGACAAGACAAGATAGAGAAATTGCAAGGCCATGATAATGACATATACAAAAAGGCCGTAAAATGGCTGGAGATTTATTGGTTGGACAATATGTATATGTAAAAATTATAATAAAACTAAATGTTTAGATTTTCTTAAGATAAAATGGAAAAATAAATAACTAAAAATGAAATGATTATTTTTAATGAAATAAAAAATTATAATAAACTAAATGATAAGATTTTATTTTATTTTAAATTGAGAAATGAGTAATTGAAATGGAATAATAAGAGAAATTTAGCAAAATAGATTTTTTTAATAACAGAAATAATTAATTTGAATTCATATATTTTAGATCTTATAAAGTCACAACTAAATGGTTATTTAATTTTGTTACGTTCGTTTAGTTTTATATATTTAAAATTTATATGTTCATTTATATGTATGTATGATATAATAAAAATGGTTTTGTATAAAAATATTTTTAATATAATGATCTCTATATTCTTTCATTTCTTCGTTTCTTCTATATATGTATATTGATTTAATACTATAATTTAACTTTACATATAATATATTATTATTATTATTATTATTATTATTATTATTATTATTATTATTATCATCATCATCATCATCATCATCATCATCATCTTCTTGTAACTATTTTTTTAGAGATCGAATAACACAACATATGGGAATAAATATATGGAAAATAAATAATTAATAAATTTATTCAACACATATATAAAAATAATTGTATACTATAACAATACAATGATATTTATATTATTTCATTTTTGATATATACATATGTTAATACAATTTAACTTTACATAATATATATATCAATTTCTATTGTGTTTATATCAATAATTTTTTAAACAACTAAATATTTTATATTAAAATAATAAACCGCGCATCGCGCGGGTCTTATCTAGTATTTATCTAAAGAAATTGTTTTTGAAACCAATAGAAAAGGATTTAATATGGGTACACGGTAGTATACATTTTTGGGCCACTAGGACATTACAATTAGAAAGAGGAATTTAATATATTTAACACCCACAAGAAATAAAAAACATAAATTAAAATAGTGGTGAAAAATCGGAGGAAAAAAAACATAAAAGGAAGGTATTTTGGAATACCTCATTTGACAGTGGACATATATATATATATATATATATGTATGTGTGTACGCATGTATATGTATGCGAGAGGAAATTTGCTTGATGGCACAACATTTACTCGAACCCGGGATTAGCAGCAACCACTGAACCACGATTGCTTAACCACCGAGGCACGAGAAACGCCAATAATCTTTTGTTTTAAATTCAATATTACGACAAAAAAAATGGACCTAATTTCCCACGTTGGGCCGATAGCCTCTAAGTCCATTGTTTCTGAAGCCCATAATAAAAACCTATGATATAGATTTGGTGCTCTTAAAATTATTAAGGTTATAACATATTAGAAAACGAAACGAATAGTAAAGTTGGAAATATAAAAGAATTGACAAATATTTTAAAATCTTAGTAATAGAAACAAAAACGGAAAATATCAACATTGAGAAAAGAAAAGAAGAAGGCAAAAGGAAGATTTGTAACTTATAAAAAGCTTCAATAATTATAATTTGGAAATATAGAAAATCTCTGAATAATAGAATAAATTAAAATATCAAATGAGAAAAAGAAAGATTTAATTAATTATAAATATTACCGTGTTAGTGAAAGATGTAGAATAATATAATCAATATTCGAATTTTCGTTTTTTTTTTTTTTTTTTTTTTTTGCCGAAACATCTTCGACATAATTGAATAATCCCGAAAAAGAAAGGAATTATTGTACTTTTTCTACAATACATTGTTTTCTGCAAATCTTCTGTTGAAGTGTTCCATTTTAATTAATAAAGAGATGCCATAAATGGGAAATTTTAAAATATAATGCCATTATATATATTTCACAAAATAAGGTATTTTACAATACATACATGATTCGTCGTCGCATTTCAACGCACATATATACACACACACACACTTGCATATTATGTCATGTAGACAAAGACCCAACAGACTGGTGGCCGTTGTTTCATCGAAGTGTTGTGTAATAATTAAACACTGCGTTACCAAAAAAAAATAATTGAATACTGAAAAATATCATAACAATTTCCCAACTCGAACCCATGAAATCTTGATGTTGAAGCTGAAGCCTATACTTACGGGGTGTCAATTCTGACTCCAAGTCCGATGTTATGTTTTACCAAAGTCCACCTGAAAAATTCGGAATTAAATTTATAAATTCCCAAAAAATCGATTTATATTAAAAAATAAATACAAAAATAAATTTTATCAATACGCCCATCCGACTCAATCCCGGACCCGAATGCTATATAGTGCCCGATTTCATACTTGATTTTATAGATCCGACTCTTTTTTAACCAATCTGAATTTGAATCCGAAACCTTCAGACCGAATGCGGATCCGAGCAGGGTTAGGCCGACCAACTTGATGCTCCTATTTGTATGCTTCAAATTTCATTCTCCATTTAAGAACATTATCTGTATGAAGTCATATGATGTCGTAATATGCTAAATTTTTATTTAATATCTTTATAATGAATACCCTAATTAACTCTGTGTTTTATTTGAAAATAATCGCTTTTATGCGAATACTGGTTTTTTTTTTGCACTATATTCCACGACACCAAATTATGTATTTGCAGTATTAGGCAAAGGAAATGTGTGGCTGTGAACATACGTGTGTGTGTGTGTATATATATATATGAGGTATGCGTCCCCATCAAATTCTATCACTTAAAAAAGTATAAAATTTATTGAAAACATTCTTAGTACCCCAATCAATTTTATTTTTAACTTAATTTTTATTTTTAAAAAATTATGTTAACATGTCCATAATAAATAACTTTTTAAGATCCACCTCTAGTTCAAAATCTTTTTTTTTCATAAACTTTTTCCATAATTTTTTTTTAGTTTGCAAAGTTTGTTATGTTGTGACAAAGTGTTAATAAAATCATTTCTCTTCAATATCGACTGTACAATTGATCTATAATATAAGGAAATGAAAATATATATATGAAGGTTTTATATGCGAAAGAATCAAAGAGTATTGCTTGAAGTCGTTGACGAAGGTATTTTTTTGTATTGATTTTCAAAAATATTATCTTAGATTAAACATAACCCGAATTTAAATTTTATATTAAAGGTTGTCGAAATTCAGACATCGATTATTTCGATTATAAATCACCTAAAAATCGTTAAAACGATATAGATGGACTAAAACTATAGGGTTATATGTCCCAAAAATGAAAAATATTATTTTTTTTAGAATTTTTAAGATAAGTATCGAATCTATAATTACCTTTTCAACATGATTCGATACTAAAAATAATCGTAAAAGAGGGAATGAAAAGGAGAGTTTGGTTTGATAAAAAATGTGATTGGGGAAAAGGGACCGATAAATTAGGTGAGACAAAAGGGACGATAAATGTTCCATCCTGGTTGCGCATTTAACAACCAATATTTATTTTCCGACTGATCCGATCTGCCAATAATTTTGTTTCATTAATCTCTCAATCATTTTTTTAAAAATAATAATAAAAAACATTATTATCTTATTATATATATATATATATATATAGCTTTTTCTATCTTATAAACAATAAAAAAATCGTAGTTGTTTTCGCTAATTTCTACTGAAGCTGTATTCGATATTTCTTTTCAAGAGATTAGAATTCTAATAATCAAAATGTCCCAATACGTGAAAATGACTTGTATCAAAATCAACGTGGCTAATAAAAAGAGGGTACCAACATTAAAAACTTAATTATAAACGAATAGCACATATAATTCTATAATAGTTATAGGTTTTTATTATTGGTAAAACACAAATATATATACAGTTGGTTCTGTATAATTCCCACGTAATTAAAAAGAAGATTTGACTTGGTAATAGAAGATTACTTGAAATACAAGTTGCAAGCATAGAGTGGAGACATTTGTAAGTGGATATAATATAACTCGTAGGGAAATATATTTTGTTGAAATTACGATGATTGCGTGTGATTAAGTTAATTAAATTTTCACCGACGACCAACAAACAAAAAAAGTAAGTCTACGCAAATAATTTAAAGCGCCCATTTGATTAGCTCCGCATTCATTTCTTCAACATCGTCCAAAATTTTATATGGCGGCTTGGCTTCTCAAGACGAGCCATTTTATTATTATTTTATTTATTTATTTATTATTATTATTATTATTACTACTCCAGCCAATGAAATTACCTTCGAAAAGAAAAACATGCAATATATCTTAATTTATTTTGGTTTGGGTTTCAGGCCACCCACGTATATATATATTTTTTGATAACGCACTCACGTATAACTTAAGTTTATATAATATATGTATCCATCAGTCACGATATGCAAGACCCATTGCCAATCCATATATATATATATATATATATATATATAGTTGTCCCGAGTATTTCATGAAATTTGTTTATACAAAAGAGCTGAGTGCATCATAGAATCACTTGACATTCCCATTTCATTTGATACATTACTATGCAAATGCGACCATATATATTTACCACCAAACCTAATTTCTGGTTCATTTGCCATGTTATCTTATAGGGA
>NW_010962392.1:2169385-2189578 GCF_000463585.1 Tarenaya hassleriana | reverse complement strand
GATAAAATAAAAATTTATAAATAAACTTAGGGTTTCTTACATTACATGTAAAGATGCATGAAAAATAATGATTGATGGAAGAAGGGGTTTATAAATTTCTCCAAAAATAGCCGAACGAGGCTCATAAATAGAGGCGGCGGCGCGTGGCTAATTAAATTTGGTGGTGTCGGTCTCCACCTACTTTTACTCTCACCGGTCCACACCGTTCAACCCCCCTACTAATTCTATCCCCAATCCCTATCTTAATTATATATTTATATGTCATTTTTATTTCAAGTCATATGTTTACCCCTCTACGTGTTAATGTTATACAGTTTGCCAATTATGATATATATATATATATATATATATATCCAAAATGTTTATAAAACGGGATCACGGTTTCTCTCTCTCTATGTATATATATGTAGTTTTTGTTATAAATGTACATAATCACTGTATAATCGCAATATCTGTAGTTATACATATATATATATATACGGTCGATTGTTAATTAATTATTCTTAGGTTAACTTGGAAAAGAAACCGAGGTGAGAATCTCACGCGAATCTTTTCTATATCTCCACGACCACACAAAATATACGTTTTTTCTCTCATGTCTACACCAAACAACTCCATGCAGCAACAAAATCATGCTCACCTCTCTACAGCCTATACATACATATATACATGTACATATGCATATATCTCCCTCGGCTATATATACAACACACACAAGTACATTCATGAAGTATTCACCAATCCGAACCATATTCTCTTCCATTCACCCTCCAAATCTCTCTCTATCTTGTACGTAGACAAACATGGGTGCGACCGAACGGCGTCTTCCCCAGCCGATATCGAAGTGCCACGTGGACAGTCGGTCGAGCCAGACGGTGGCGGCAGATCTCGACGGGACACTTCTGGTCTCGAGAAGTGCTTTCCCTTACTACTTCCTCGTAGCCCTCGAGGCCGGGAGCTTGATCCGCGCGTGCATCCTACTCGCGTCCGTACCGTTCGTGTACTTCACGTACCTCTTCCTGTCCGAACCCTTCGCCATCAACGTCTTCGTCTTCATCACCTTCGCCGGCCTCAGGAGCCGAGACGTCGAGCTCGTGGCTCAGTCCGTACTGCCCAGGTTCTACGCCGAGGACGTACGCCCCGACACGTGGCGCGTTTTCAACGCCTTCGGGAAACGCTACGTCGTCACGGCGAGTCCACGTGTTATGGTCGAGCCCTTCGTCAAGACGTTCCTCGGGGTCGATAAGGTCCTCGGGACCGAGCTCCACGTCAGCAAGTCGGGTCGGTTCACCGGGTTCGCGACCCGACCCGGCGTTCTCGTGGGTCAACGCAAACGCGACGCCGTTTTGAAGGAGTTTGGCGGCTGCGGCGCGTTTCCCGATTTGGGTCTGGGCGACAGTGAGACTGACCACGATTTCATGTCCCTTTGCAAGGTTAGTCCTGTCATTTCACGTGTCGATATCATTTTTTACCTTATCTAACTTGTAACATTAATTAATATATGAGCAATATTAGGTATATCGTCTGATTTTATAATCATTGCGTCTGTCCATACGGTGATTACTTGTTTTCTAATTAATCATTGCCCAGTCATATCGTTTAATTGATTGGGTTGGTTCCGATAATATATAATTAAATGCATATATTAGTAATATTTTTTTAAGTTGGTAGATCTCTTTAGCGACCTAACATGCACGTAGTCAATAATTTTTAACATTCGAACGATAACACATGATCGAACCACCGGTCGTATTAAATGTTCCTCATGCAATAATCATGATGGTCCTTCTGTTTTGTACCGTGTTTTCTTTTTCTTTCATTATATCAATTCGTACAATATTAAAGATAAATTTCAATTCGGGAAACTATATAGTGATACATATCTCTATTTTCTCCTTTTAGCATTAAAAAATACTCTAAATATTAAGATAACTTGTGATATAAAGGCAAGTTTCTAATTAGATTTTAATAAAAAAAAGAGTTTCTAATTAGATAACTACGACTTATCTCTTTTTATTAAGCAACTATTTTTTTTTCTTCCGTTGTTTAAATTACCGGCTTTGGACATTAATTCCTGTTAATAATTGGGTTTTCCATTATTTATTTTGTTTACTAACTTTAATTTGGGAATTCTCTCGTGTCCCCGACAAGTTGTAGGGTTAGGCAAAACAATGGATTTTATGCATAAAAAAAAACGATCGGTAAAGAAAATGGCAAACCAAATGGTCTGGTTTGGTTAAAACCCGATTGTAAACCGGAAACCGAATCCGTATAATGCATTTGTAGAACATGATGATAAAACAATGTACTTACATGAATTTGTGCAATTTTATCCCAAAAACAGAATCGTAACAAGTTATGGTTCAACAAAATGATCTGGTTTTTGTAAAACCGAAAAAATGATAAAACTCTAATGATATTAAGCTTGGATTAAGTCACTTACCCTAATCCAGATGGCCATCCATATATATATATACACACACACACTAGTAATGCAATTGCACAAACAAATAATACTATTTGATCAATTTAATTATGATATACATTACGTTATACGTGACATGCAGATAATAAAATAAAATAAAAAATCCTTGCAGGAGGCTTACATGGTGCCACGTACGAAATGCGAGCCATTACAAAGGAACAAGCTATTGAGCCCTATAATATTCCACGAGGGAAGATTAGTGCAAAGACCGACGCCGTTAGTTGCTCTGTTAACTCTCCTTTGGCTACCCTTAGGTTTACTCATCTCTCTCGTCCGAGTCTTCACGAATATTCCGTTACCCGAACGTGTGGCACGTCTAAACTACAAACTCCTCGGCATCAACGTAGTGGTCAAGGGCCATCCTCCTCCTCCACCTAGGCCCGGTCAGCCCGGAGTGCTGTTAGTATGCAACCATCGAACCGTTCTTGACCCGGTTATTGTCGGTATAGCCCTCGGCCGGAAGATAAGCTGTGTCACGTATAGCATTAGCAAGTTTACCGAGCTCATTTCCCCCATCAAGGCCGTGGCTTTGTCTCGGGAACGCGATAAGGATGCCGAGCATATCAAGAGGTAACGATATTTTAATTTTACTAGCTCTCTGTTTAAATCGAATTATAAGAAACATTAACCTATATCCGAAATCATTCTGATCACAACCTTTTTGCACTACACAAAAAAAAAAAAACAGGTCATTGGTAATGCAAGTTTTTCATGGTAAATGAAGTCTGAAATAAGGTTTTGCAATAATGAAATTGTAACGAAATAAGGCTTTGGAATAATGGAATTGTAACGAAATTTATTTCGTTAATAACTAATTGTATTGAGATTTGAGAATCATGAAGAGTTTCACTTGAGTTTACATTACTAATATGAACTAACTTATCATTCTACTTGAATGGTTTTCTGTCTATCTAATAAATTAAATTTACAATGTGTAAATAGACGTCAAAAGTGGATGATAATACGTTAAGCCCTAATTATGTTAATTACGAAAATACCCTTATTCTTAGCGGATGGCGCATATCTTTCTCTCTCTATATATATATCACGGATTTCGAATTCCCTTGTTAGATTGCTTGAGGATGGCGATCTGGTAATTTGTCCGGAAGGGACGACGTGTCGAGAACCGTTCCTCCTACGGTTCAGCGCAATGTTTGCGGAGCTGACGGACAGGATCGTGCCGGTAGCAATCAACACGAAGCAAACCATGTTCCATGGGACGACCGTACGAGGTCACAAGCTATTCGACCCTTACTTTGTGTTCATGAACCCTATTCCGACATTCGAGATCACCTTCCTCAACCAGCTTCCGACCGAGCTGACGTGTAAAGGCGGCGGAAAATCGGCCATCGAGGTCGCGAATTATATACAGAGGGTTTTGGCCGGAACCCTAGGGTTTGAGTGCACCAACTTCACTCGTAAGGACAAGTACGCTACGCTTGCCGGTACGGACGGTCGGGTTCCGACAAAGAAGGAGAAGGCGTGATATCTTCGAATAGATCGGTCGTAAATGTTTAATTGAGGGGAGGGAAAAAAAAGAACTCGCAAGTTGGTTGGATTTTTTATTTTAAGATTTGAATGAGATGAAAATGGTGGTAAATCTGATTGTTTTTAGTTAACGCTGAGTGTTTGTAATATTGTTAAGTTTTATTTGCATACGATATAATAATAATAATAATAATAATAATAATAATAATAATAATAATAATAATAATAATAATAATAATAATAATAATAATAATAATAATAATAATAATAATAATAATAATAATAATAATAAAATAATATTATTATGATTATTATTTTGTGAAATTTCGTTATTTCATTGGTTGGTATATGTGAAAAAGTGTAGGTGTTTCTGTATGGTTATTCGGAATCAAACCACACCGTATTGAAAATTTTGATATGTTTTCGACTTGGTCATAAAAATTTTCAAACGGTATTTTTTTTAGAGAATTGAATTTTATAAAATTAAACCGAATCGAATTTAAAAAACTTAAAGAAAAGTCAAAATTTTTAAATAATTTTTTTTAATAAACAGCAAAACCGAACTTAACCAAATATAAAATAATAATCGATTGATATATTTTTATACAATAGAAAGAATCCAACCAAACCTTAACCAAATTTCGAAACTCAAGACTAATAAAATAATCATGTGAAGATTTTGCGAACGTGAGTGCTTATGATTTTTTTTGGGTTTGTTAGCATATAAATTGTTATGTTTCTTTAGATTTTGCTAATTGTTATCAAGTCCATTTTTTCCGAACAATATTTTCGTCTATGATTATATGTTTTTTAATACACAATCCGATTATATATATAATATATGACATATCCAAAGTCTGAGAGTATTCATCGAATAATACCAGCATATATATATATATATGTATTTGGGTATATATCTATGAATACTACAACAAAATGGTTATGAGCCAAACATAGGTGTCGCATGTTATTCAATTACGGGCATGTGTGACGTAGACGTTGCATAAACGTATGGTATGGTGGGTCTCTACTACCTATACAGCCTATTAAATTTTACCAGCTGGATTTCCAAAACACCCCCCTCTCCTCAATTAATGTTATATATATATATATATAGAGAGAGAGAGAGAGAAATTATTACAAACATATTAATATATGATTAAAAAATAAATGGTACGTCATCGGTCATCATCATATCACCGCAATAGCCGTACGTGAGTGGGATAGTTTGGTATGGGCTCATAACATTTTTGGGCCAAAATGGGCTGGGACAGGTCAGAATCCGGGTCAACCCGACCCGACTGCTTAAACCCTAACATGATGACTGCCTCCCTCCTCTCGTTTCGTCTTTCTCGCCTCTTGCTCCATCTTCGATCCCTCGCAAATTCTTCTATGTCGATCGAAACTTCGATGATTTGAAAACACGAACTGAGTTTAAAAAACCCTTTTCCGCTTTCCTAGGATTTTCTGCCGAAAATGGCTTTCATTTCTATGTCTAAACCTTACCAGTGGAAACCTAGGGTTTATCATCTCTCACTTCCCAGATCGTCAGACCCGACTGCCCTCTCCCTCTCCCGTTTATTTAGCTCGACGGAGGAAATCATCAATGGAGGCGCAACCCCAGAATCCCAAACTGCTGATGCAAAACCGGAAACGGAGAATCCGTCTTCAACTCAACCGCAGAGGGAAAGATTCCGGCGAGGTAAGCGTCAAAATCATGAAAAGCTTGAGGATACTATATGTAGAATGATGGAGAATCGGGCATGGACGACCCGTTTGCAGAACTCGATCCGAGATCTCGTCCCGGAATGGGATAATTCTCTGGCGTATAACGTGTTGCACGGTGCTCGGAAAGTGGAGCACGCTCTCCAGTTTTTCCGGTGGTCGGAGAGATCTGGATTGATCCGACACGACAGGGATACGCATATGAAGATGATTGAGATGCTGGGTCGTGTCCAAAAGCTCAACCACGCCCGGTGCATTCTCTTGGAAATGCCCGAAAAGGGCGTCGAATGGGATGAGGATATGTTTGTTGTTCTGATTGATAGCTATGGCAAAGCGGGCATTATTCAAGAATCTGTGAAAATCTTCCAGAAAATGAAGGAATTGGGTGTGAATAGAACGATCAAGTCTTATGATGCATTGTTCAAAGTGATTCTAAGGCGAGGCCGGTATATGATGGCGAAACGGTATTTCAATGCGATGTTAAGTTCGGGAATAGAACCAACCCGCCACACCTATAACATAATGCTGTGGGGATTCTTTCTTTCATTGAGGCTCGAGACTGCGACGAGATTCTATGAGGATATGAATAATCGCGGGATCTTGCCCGATGTTGTTACATATAATACTATGATTAACGGGTTTTACCGGTTTAAGAAGATGGGTGAGGCAGAGAAGCTGTTTGTAGAGATGAAGGGGAAGAACATCGAGCCTTCAGTGGTGAGTTATACCACCATGATTAAAGGCTATGTTGCAGTGGAAAGAGTTGATGATGGGTTGAGAATGCTTGAGGAGATGAAATCTTTCGGTATCGAACCAAATGCCACTACCTACTCGACCCTTTTGCCGGGTCTCTGTGCTGCAGGCAAGATGACGGAAGCGAAGAATATCTTGAAGGAGATGATGGCAAGACACATTGCTCCGAACGATAACTCGATCTTCCTCGATCTTTTGGTTTCTCAGTGCAAAGCTGGGGATCTGGTTGCAGCTTCCGACGTGCTCAAAGCCATGGCTACACTGAATGTTCCGGCAGAAGCCGGGCATTACGGGGTGTTGATTGAGAATTTCTGCAAGGCTAATGCATATAATCGAGCTGTTAAGTTGTTGGACAAGCTTGTTGAGAAGGAAATCGTGTTGAGACATCAGAGTTCTTTGGAAATGGAGGCCAGCGCCTATAACCCAATCATTGAATATCTCTGCAACAATGGCCAGACCTCGAAAGCCGAAGTCTTTTTCAGGCAGCTGATGAAAAAGGGTGTTCAAGATCAAGAAGCCTTCAACAGTCTCCTCCGGGGGCATGCGAAAGAAGGAAACCCGGATTCAAGTTACGAGATTCTGAAGATTATGTCGAGGAGGGGAGTGCCCAGAGAAGCAAATGCGTACGAGATGCTCATCGAGAGCTACATGAGCAAAGGTGAGCCGGCAGATGCCAAAACCGCCATGGACAGCATGATTGAAGACGGGCATATCCCCGATGCGTCGTTGTTCAGGTCGGTCATGGACAGTTTGTTTGAAGATGGAAGGGTTCAGACCGCTAGCCGGGTCATGACAGTTATGATCGAGAAGAACGTGGGCGTGAAAGAAAACATGGAATTAGTGGCCAAGATCCTGGAAGCTCTCCTCATGAGAGGGCACGTAGAAGAAGCGCTCGGGCGAATAGACCTTCTAACGCAAAACGGGCATTCACTCGATCTCGATGGCCTTCTCTCCGTCCTCAGCGAGAAAGGGAAGACGATTCCAGCCCTGAAGCTGTTGGATTTCGGGTTGGAAAGGGATTACAACATCGAGTTCTCGAGCTACGATAAGGTGTTGGACTCGTTGCTAGCATCAGGGAAAACCCTAAACGCGTATTCAGCTCTGTGTAAGATCATGGAGAAAGGAGGGATTACAGATTGGAAGAGCTGCGATGAACTGATCAAGAGCCTTAACCAAGAAGGGAACACCAAGCAAGCTGATGTTTTGTCGAGAATGATCAAGAATAAGAAGGGACAAGGAAGCAAGAAACATAACTCTATGACTCTGTAGGACCTTAAATCTATGGCTCTGTGTTGACTTAAATCTCTCTTTTTTTATTAGTTATTTGGTCCGACAACTTAATTTGCTCGTGAGGAAATAAATCTTTGTGAAACTGCATTGTTTTTCCCGACCGCGACACACTATTTTTGTTTTTTTGTTTGAACTAGGGTTGAACACGGGATAGGTACCCGAGATTTTGGTGTATCCGATCTTTTCAACATGTCTTTGGATTCCAGTAACTCAGGTTCGGTTCGGTTGTTTTGCACGTTGAGGTGAAGCGGGCTAAAACCCGTTAACTCGTTTATGGAACTAACTGGTTGATAAATCGATAAACGCCACGGACAGAAAAAGTCATCTTGTCCCGTACCCTTTACTTATACCTGCATTTGAAATCGCGTCAGTACCAATAACACTGAAGCTCTCGATAACAGATGGATTCTCATCGATTTGATCATCAATGGAGAAAAAATTCATCTTGGAGTTGGAGTTGCAGCAACCACGACTTGGGAGAGTTCACATCATATTATACTCGAAATCACGTGAAACTTAACCGGACAAGCCAATCAAATCACAAAGCCCAACCAAATGGGAAGGCGGGTCAATAGCAAAAGCTTTAACCAGAGACAATAATAAGCTTAAAACCCCTAAAATCTTGAAACTTCTCAAAGAAAGACCGACCACTCCTCTGACTGCCTTCATGAATCCGCAAGAGCATTGCTTCGAGCGTCACCATCATCCCGACCAATCTCCATGTCAACGTCCTGTCTATGTCGAGAATTCGATGAAATTAGCAGAATGCAGGAAACGGGTCGAGGTTAATAGTGGTAATACCCTTTCAGAATCTTCAGTGTTCGAGAACAGGCAGATCGACAATGGATGCTCAAAACTGGCGCCTTGGTGGCCTAGACTCTGCCACCGAGACTCGTATTTGCCTGCCGTCAAGATCCTAAAAAAGGCCAACAGAGTTTGTTTCACGTTGTAGACAGATGGATTGAAAAGAATATTAAGAAAATCTCGGGGAAGAAAGGTCTTTTATTTATACTTACAGCGCCATTCAAAGATCTGATTGCGTTGTTGACCTCTTGAGGAGAGTTGTAAGTCACAAACCCGAAACCCTTCGATCTACCACTGTCCCTGTCATAGATAACCCTAGCCTCGACCACCTTCCCTTGCTCATTGAACAAGCTCTCTAGAGCCATGTCATCTACTGCCCATGAGAGGTTTCCCACGTAAACCCGGTTTGAAGAACCAGAACCCGAGCCCGGAAAGCTGGATCTCGGCCCAGAATCCGAGCCCTGAAAGCTGGATCTCGACCTCGGTCCTCTGGAGAAGGATTCTTCCCTCCTCGGCGGAGGAGGGCCCGAGTTCACTCGCAAGGGTCTGCCTTCATATTCCTGAATGCTCATGACAAAATGGATAAGTCAACACAATCAGAACATACAGAAAAGACGGAGACAAGCCTTGCTGGATTTGAACAACAAAGACAGTAGGAAAAATATAGAGAAGTTCAATGGTTAGCTCAGCAATTCATCCATTCAGAAGTTTGATGAACTTCATCTATGCAGAAGCTTGAACTCTTCAAGGAAATAGACACACGTCTTATCATTGGAATGTAGAACAGGTAAGATTCTACAAATATCCACGAACCAAACAGGATGTTCCAGTTTCAAAATTTTCATTTACAAGGTGCACTATTATGTATATGAACACAAACTAATGCACAAGACGACTGTAGCGATAAACACGACAGAACAGACAACACACAAAGACAACAAGCCGTCAAGAAATCACATCATCAATGGAAGACAACTAGAGAGATTCCTGACGGTAACAGAAAGGTGGTTTCTTACATAGCCATTGAACTGTTGAGCTGCTGATTCAACTTCCTCAACAGTTGACATTGTCACAAATCCAAAGCCTCTGCTTCTTCCGGTAATTTTGTCGTAAATTACCTACAAGATTCAGTCACTTCAACACATGAGAGCAGTAAAGTACAGTGTTCTCGTTCATGCAGAGAACGACACAATCCTCTCAGGAGACTCGACCCATTATCTCAATCTTTTCAAGTTTCATAATTTAATACAACCCATTTCATGGAACAGGTTATCCACAAAGTTACTAAAGAACAGAAACCCTAAAGCATATGGATTTATCCTCCTGGAAAAGCTAAAGCAAGCACATGATGAGGAGAAAAAGTGGGTTAGACCCACAAAAATCGGAAACGATTTCAGAAAACTGACGCAAAACCCTAAATTCGTACCTCAACCATCTGAACATTTCCGGCGCTCTCGAACAACTCAGCGAGCTGAGAACTGTCAACGGTAAAGGGAAGATTTCCCACGAAGAGCTTCAGATCAGGAGAGAATCCAGGCTCCTCCTCGGCGTCGTCACCAAACACGCCGTCTTCCTCCACCTCGAAGTCCGACGAAACGGCGACATTTCTCACGAACCGAGACGGAAACTCCCCGGAAGCGAGGCATTTCACGGCGGAGGAAGCGAGGAGAGAGACCGAAAGGGGCTCGGATGGAAGTTTGAAAGAGACGGAGAGAGGTAAGAGCGAGATCGAAGCGGATTTGAAGACACAGAAAGGAATGGATTTAGGGTTGAAGGAGGAGAGGGCAAGAGATGAAGCGGAAGCAGCCATGGCTAAAGCTTGAATTTCTTCGACTGCTCTGCTTCCTAGGGATAAGGTTTTGGGTAGAGAAGGGGATAAGAGGTGCAGGCGAGAGATATTTATGAGCAAAAAAAAAAAACCACAAAAATATCTCCCACTTGATATTTCTTTTCTTTGGAATTATTATTATTTAAATTTAAATTAAAAACCCACAAAAAATGTTATTTTGTATTGTTGTGCTAACCAAAAATTTCAAACCCAATTTTATTTATATTTCATTTATTTAGAAAATTAACAAAGTTTCAACCTTTAAGTACATAAAACCTGGATACTTTGTCTATCTTATTTTTAAAAATTTCAAACAATGAATCGACTGTTAAAATCTTCAATAGGTGAAAAAACAGTATTAAAAAAACATACTAGATTTTATTTTAAGATTGGGTTCGAGAATTCAGATATAAATTAAATTTATATTATTAATGGTTAGATTTTTGAGAATTATATGTAAAATCAAGGGTTTCAAAATAGGGGGTTGATGGTGAGATCAGAGCCGTCCAATTCGAATGGACAGTGGAGTGGGCACGTCTCGTTCGATGATTTTTTTCCCCTCTCATATTGATAAGATATAGAGATACTGCTTTGAGCCAACGAGGATAATATACAACTTGTTCAAAAATTCTTATATTTAAAACAATTTGAACAAAATGCCAATACAAGATTTTCGGGGATGAAAATGAAATACAACAATTGAATTATCTTTGAAAAAAAAGAAATTGTATATTAAAATTAATACTCGGAGTGTTCATTGGTAACCCTAAATGGTGACATATATATATATATATATATATATATATATATGGACGAATTCGAAATCCAAAGTTCTATACCTTATGTAAAAAATTTTACTATCGTGTACTATATACTCATTTCGTAAATAAACATCTTATTATATTTATTTCTTAGATGATTTCCCGATTTCAGATATCCGATTCACATATCGCTATCCAATATTTGAATTTTAGGATTTGGAGTCAGATAACCGATCCATACCAATGTTAATTTCACCCCTATATGCTTAATCGGTACCTTGCAATAGCGAAACCGGGTGAACCGAACCGGTTCACGATTCCGGTTTGCTTCTTCAAATCTATATTAAAAGCCCATATGTGGTGGCCCAACCAGATTCGAATGGCCCAAAACAAATATTTACATATGTCACAAAAAAAAAAATTTGTATTGCGCTATTGTTGAATTAATTCGCATAATCACATAATTTTACCCGTAACGATGATCTCTTTATTGATCCATTATGCATATGCATGTGTATATGTGTGTGTATATACAAGTATAATTATATGTGCGTACATATACTATACATGTGTCTGTGTGTTGATATATACATATAGATTTTGGTAAAAGGCGGAACTTTAGGCTCAAGACTCGAACTCGAGTTCAATATTACAACTAATTAAAAAAAAATCGTATTTTTTTTTATTTCAAAAACAGAGTCTCTCTCCCGGGAAAATGTTTGCCCTCTCCTTCCTCTGCGTGTAGTTTCTCTCCTTATTGATCTGAATTTTCTTTGCCACCCAAACAGGAATTTGTCAATGATCGCCGGGGTCAATACGCAATCGTTCTGAGAAACCCCAAAAATTTCGAAAATTGAGCTCTGATTCCGACAAATTCAAGAATAATAGGTGATGTCGTGGTTGAGATCGGCGGTGCATAAAGCAGTGGAAGCTGGAGGGAACAACAATATCACTCGCACGGTCCGAAATTATGCGGACTCCGTTGTTCTTCATGCCGGGAATGCCGTCTTCGAAGGGGCCAAACTCATCCAGGATCGCATCGTAATCTCCCGATTTCCCAATTTCTGTTATGTTTTTTCCCCGATTCTATCGTCTGATTTTGTTTCCTCGATCCAGGGATCGAGAAATGTGAAGAGTTTTAGGGTTACATTGAAGAGATTAGAGGAGGTTTCGGTTTCTTGTAGAGGGGGCGAGAGAGTACAATTGTTGAGAAGATGGCTTGTGTCTCTAAGAGAGGTTGAGAGAATGTCTGATTTGTGTCCTGAGACCAACAACGAAGGCAACAACCACAAATCCGAGGATCAGAAGCCAAATTCCGAAGAGTTTAGAGATTCTCCCAAGAAACCCACTATGGTGAGTGATTCATCATTGTCTTTAGTCTCAAATCATGAGTTTGATTGATGGGTTGTGACAATTTTACAGGTTTATTACTTTGATCCTGGTATGACGGGTGAGCCGATGACCTTCCGAGATGTTTTCCTCCATAGCGAAGCCCTTGAAGGGATGGTTTTATCTATGGTAAGTTAGTTTTATACAATACGATAGAATCTGATGTGCCCGCATTGTATTGCTTGCTGCTGTTTCATTGCGTTAGTGTATCTGAATCTCTTTTTTTTACATGCTGATGCATCGAGTTTAACCGCAGGTTGACTCTTTTTTGTGAATCAGATTCTGGAAGCACCGAATGAGGAAGAGTTCGGGTTACTTCGGGAGTTGTTCGGGTGATCATATATTGTCATACATCGCCTTTTCATTTTCCTCTGTCTCAAAGTTGTGAAACCTTGTCATTTGGTTACATTCTGAGAACATAAATCATGGAGAAACCTTGTCATTTGACTTAAACCCTTCATCGTGTTTATCGTATAGGCTATGTTTGTCAGGAGAAAAGGAAGTTCATGAAGAGGTGATAAAGAACGTGCAGGATTTGGCAATGGTCTTTTCGAAATACAAGGATGAAGTACTGGTAAGGGTACATGGGGATTTTCACCGTGAACACATATTTTTCTTTGAAGTACTTGTCATACATAGTCTATGTTCCCACTTAGTAAGAATTTTTTTATAGGATAATCTTATAGCACATTAGTCACGATCTGCAGTGTTTTCAAATTTCGTATGACTTAACCCAAAATCAAAATGAATGGAGCAAAAGAATTTATGCGGCCGATCCCAAATAAACTTGGGACTAAGACGTTGTTGTATAATCTCATAGCACATATGTTTTTGTCCTGCATGATTGACGAGATTGCTGGGCAATGTGGGCATCCATGTTCTTGAACTGTTAAAGTTTTTGCACCTTGTAATGTCTTTCACATTTTCCATTCTATTTGTCAAGGCAAAGCGCGAGGAACTGCTTCAATATGTCCAAGGTGCAATTTCAGGGCTGAAAATTAATGCTGATATTGCAAGGTTGTCTTGGAATCTCATATGCTTTTAACACCTTTCACTATTTGTAGATTATCTACATTGCTCCACTGGTGTATTCTAAAGCTTACAGATCTGTCAGATTATTGGTCTTAAACACTGTAATGTTCTTTTCTCAGCCTTGTTCTCATTTGTGAATACTAACTGGCTCAGAATAGATACTGAAGCCCATGCTCTGATGGAGAAACTTGATAAGATGAAGGTCAAGCTTCTCGAGCAGGCTTCAAGTGATGATGATGTAAAATCCTCTGACAAACCTACCCCTCCACCAACAGAGGTGAGATTGTCTCTCCTCTTCGCCACTGTCACGGCGTTCCTTCCGTCATCTGGTCACTTTAAATTTGGTCTCAATTGTAACTATTCTTCTAGGTAACTAAGTAAGCTTTTTATGTTCTGTTTTATTGTTTCCTGATAGAAGTTTTTACTGACTGCTTATTATTCTTGTATGTCTTGATAATATTTCACTTATAATCCTAGTAAAAGGAAGAACCACAAGGGTTCTAGTATAATCTTTATTCCTTTATTTCGTATTTCGGAAGTCATATCGTGCATTGAAATCCAATATGACTTGTCCAACATATTTCTGAATCATCCCAGGCAAGACTTTAGCCTTTAATGATAGACTTGTGTTGCTGCAGGCCCTGCGGGAAATTCTTGAAGAGATTCGAACATTTTCAAAGTTAGAAGCACTCTTGCTCGAGAAAAAATCATTGAGGAATGGTGACTCCATTCAACTACACAGTGAGAAGGTGAGAATTTCTAATCAGATCGGTGAAAATCACTGGAAGGTTTCCCCTTTCGCTAATCCGCTCTCTGTAGTGTCATAGATACTTGGTGCTTTTGTCATTTTTAAACATAGAATTCGTTTTTGTGAAATCTTGCAACATGGACATCTGTTCGGCAAAAGATCTATTGCTCTTTTCCATGAAAGAATACGTTTTTGTTTTGAAGAATTACTGTCTAGTGAAACTCCATGACATGGGTTGTGAACCCTTCCTCTGTGGATTACCATATGCTTGTCTACCATGCTAATGTTGGTTTATGTTCTTGATGTCCCCTGCTATTTTATCTGATTCAAGCTGCCATTTCACAGATTGATAAATTGAAAGTTTTGTCGGAATCCCTACTCAATTCTACTTCAAAAGCTGAAAAGCGGATTGTGGACCATAGGTAAGGATTAGAGTAATATGTTTCTATTTATCTTTTAGCCTCTTGGTTTGATCCCATTTATCCATGTTCACTACCCTCTTTCTTCCCCAAATGGCTAAAAGCAGAACCCAGAAAGAAGAAGCGCTTAGCTACAGAGTTGCAAAAACTAGCGAAGTTAGCCAACTGGAAAAGGTTTGCCGCCTTCATATTTTTTTTTGATTATATCTGTTAGAATTAGGATGAGATCTCGACTCTGTGCTTTAAACTTCTATCTTCTTAGTCATATATCTGAGAGAAAAAGCTGGAGTTTATCTCTCTCGTTTCCAATGTCTACCACATTCATTTTGTTTATAACAGACATTTTCGGGTATCTTCTTGTTTGGGTTGCCTTAATATGATGCATTTTGACAGGACTTGGCAGCAGAGCTGAAAAAGCTTGAGTTGCTGAAGGATGATCTTGAAGCTGAGCTGAAAAGGGTAATTTCATCAGAACTTGTCCTATAACACTATCTATTAATTATTTAATTCCGTAATGTGCATGCTTTGTTAACTAGGCCCCCTATCCCTGTAGGTTAACACCTCAATAACTTCTGCCAGAGCACGCCTTCGCAATGCAAGGGAAGAGAGAGAGCAATTCGATGACGCAAGTAATGAAATTCTTATGCACTTGAAGTCTAAGGTGAATAAGAGAGATATTCTTATACACGTGAACATGATTATCTTGAAATTAGCCAATTAGAAATTAGAATCAATAATAATGTTCAAGAAAATATCATTCTATGTTTTCGCATCATTTTGAGGAGAGCTTCGTGCTTTTTTTTTGGTTTGTATTGTAGGAAGAGGAGCTGACCCGGTCAATATTTTCTTGCCGGGTAGAGGCAGATGTTGTGAATAAGTGGATCAAATTCTTGGAAGAAACCTGGATCCTGCAGTCTAAATTTGCTGAGCAAAAGGAAAAACAGGTCATGTATGTCTATTCTTCACGGACCTAACAACTTGAACAATTCTGTCACTTGGTTGATTTCTTTTGTTTGATCAAAACTTCTCTTTTTCTCCTCTCATGAATACTCAAGTGGTGAGATGGAGAGATATAGCCACCATTTCGTCGACCTGGTTGTTCATCTTCTCTCTGTCTACAAGGTACATTAATATGTTTATTCCGAAAACAGTACCGTCTTTATCACAATACATTCTACTATTATCGTGAAAACTTGCTGAAAAATCTCACTCTGTTCCACTTTCCTTGCCTCAATTCAGGATCAGTTGGCACCTTGCATACCCAAGATCCGAAACATCGTGGAAAACTTGGACCCGAGTAAAAAGTAAAAAGCTTTCTTCTTTGTGTATGTTGACATAGCTTTTGGATGCTCTGTTCTTAATCTGGTTCTTCAGTAACATCAGGCCAGAAGCTGATATAAGCTCGGAGAACACAAATGGAAAACCGATCAACCCTAGAAAACAACTCGAGAAGGAGTATCTGGACCTTGAAGCTAAGGTATATGCCCTTTTTACAGAGAAATCTAGATAGTTTTCCTTAATATTCTGATACAATTCTTTCTCTTCTTCCTCGTGGATATCAAGAGTTTAACTCATTCACTAATCACCCACATCAGAAAATTCTGTAGAAGTTTCATATCACTTGTCTATTCGAGGCAACCTCTTCTGATTCTTCCTTCTCCTGTTACCAGTTTGTAACAGTATTGAGCGTAGTGGATGCAATGAAAAAACCGTTCTATACGCAGTCAGAAGGTATCTCCAGGTAAAAAAAGCTCTCAAGCTCTGTCTTTAAACCGTTAGTTTTGTCTGAATCCTGATGTAATTCCCATCAGATAAGATCTGATCTTTGATGAAGCTTTACAATGTGTATTTTCATTCAATTACGAGCTCTCTTTTCGTGATCTTTTTTTTTTTTTATAAATCTAGGAAAGACGATAAACGGGTAAAGGAGTTATTCGAAGCTCTTGACAGAACAAAAGAAGAGTTCGAATCAATCGAAAGACCAATTCTGGATTTAGAATCACCATCAAGGTCTTCTTCACGTTCACCTTCACTGAAAACTCCTCACGAGACTCCACTCTCCGAAACTCCGAAAGCAAGTTATGACTCACCAAACAGGGAGAAGGTCACTGAGAAAGATCCAGCGAAGAAACTCGAGTTAGAACTCGACGATGGAGAAGAGTTCTTGGCCGATGAGATTGGCGATTGGGAGTTCGATGCCATCGATACCGATGTCCAAAACCAGGAGCGAAAATGATTGCTTGTGAGGTAAGTTACCTGAAACTTTGTTCATATATGCAATCTTATTATGCCATGCGGATATGTTTGCAAATTTATGTTACCAATTCTCTTGGTTTAGAATGAAAAGGCTTTAGTGAGTGATTTGGTGGGAATTCAAACTCGCTTCCTCGCTTCTTTTAAAAGGGTTCATGTGAGAGATCTGTCTACGTGGGATGCAAGCCACTAACCCTAGTTAAAGGGACTATCAGATCTTGGTTTTTGGGGTTGTGGGTCCATTTGGTTCTTTTCGGGTTCGATTTTACGGTTTTAGAAAACTATATCTATTCGGTATTTGTATTAAATTTGGGTTTATTTTTTTATTGACAAAAATGTTTAAGGTTGATTTTTTTTCACTTCTAGAAGAACTATATATGTTCCATTCAGTTCAAATTTTGTTTTTATTCATAGAAGTATTTTATTTTAAAAAATCGTTTTCGGTTATTTTTTTTATGTTTGGTTTTAATTCAATTTTTCTGTTTTTATAAATATTATATGTTATTTGATTTCGATGAGATGTCCCGCCCTAATCAAATTATCAATATAATTCATTTATCTGAGCACTACATGAACAGAAACATATAGCACATTGTAATGATTTGTAATTAGATCTATTTTTTTTTCTTTATTACAGATTGGAGAAGGCGTGATTTTTTTATGCTAATTTTACAAACAAACACATGGTCGACTTTGACAAAGGAGAAAGAAACAAGGAAATATGTCTGAATCTATCATCATTTTAATTTGTTTTATTCTATCTATGATATGATTTAATGATCTGTAGATAGATTGTTATAACTTTGAACCCTTCGGTTTGTATATACTACCTTTCAAAATTATTATTATTATCATTATATTCATTAATTACCATTATTAGTTTTTAAGCGTCTTTTTTTTTCATATATATATATTATATCTCCCCAAGTGTAAAACATAATGAAAATTTCACATAATAACTCTCCCTTGAGAAGGTTACGCATAATTAACCAAACTTATATATACTATTCATGTATAGGAATCTATATAAAAGAACAAAGATTGTGGTATGGTTTGGTGCGTAAATTTTGTTATCATTCACCATATTCATCGTATTTAAAATAAGAATTAATCGTATCACACGCAATATAAAAATCTAATAGTAATATATGTAAATATTGGTAAATAGAGGGGTCTTTTTGAAATTATGATTAAGTGTGGTGAAAGGTTCGATTTGATGATTTATGGCTTGAATCTGTTCTACGAGATCCTCAGGAGGTTCGGTCATGGGGATTAGGCCTTTGCCTAACATGGAGAGTTAGTATGTTCCATGTATTTCTAACTTTGAACTTGGATTGGATTGAAATCTTCTATTTGCTCGTTGTATTCGAAGGTTTATAGTTTTTTTCTGGGAAATTTTGAGTTGATTTCGTTGTGTTTCTCGTTTTGCAGGTCGGATACGAATGATAATGGCGAGTACTTGATCCGAAGAAAGGAAGGAATTTGGAATTTCTAGAGCAAAAATCGCCTACTTGTGTAGATTGGGTCGTCCAGGAGAGCATTGTCTCCTGTTGATAATGGCGGCTTCGTCGTGGCGGACGGCGTTTCTCTCTCTCAGAGACGAAACCCTAACCACTCCCCCCCAGCCACTTCCTCGATTGCTTGACGATCTCATATTCTTACATTTCAACTCTCTCCTCTCCGCCGCGTCTCTCCTTCCACCACACGAGCTCACTTCCGATTGTGTGTTCCTTTTGGATTTGGTGGCTAAATCGGATTGCATCCCTGTGTCTCTTCATGCTTGTCAATTTGTGAGTTCGTCCTCACCTCTGCTTTTTACATTCCTTTTGTGCCATTTCTGTGAAGCTCATTCTGTTTCTGTGATTTCAGATCCACGATGTTTGTTTACGCAAGCAACTGCAGATAAATTCGTCGTCTTGGACTCTCCTTCTTGATTCTTTTGCTAATTTGTTGGATTTTCTTCTTCGCCAACCCACGCATTCACCCAATTCCACTTCGCAGTTATCTAGAATCAAACCCGTGATTCAGAGTCTGGAAACTCTAAGGTTATTATTACATAATTCTCCCTCTGCTTGGTTCTGTTTGTGGTAATGATTAAGTCTCTTAGCATTCTCTTGCCTTTTCCAGGCGTCTGGCCGGTTCATGCCATGGAAAGAATGCTCTTGTGGAGAATACCCATCTGATTAAGTTTCTTCTGCGCGTTATATCACTTTTGCATCAGGATTTGGTCTTATTATATGGTATGTCCAATCAAAGATCTACTGTTGATCTCGGGAAGAAGCTGCCTAAACAAAGTAGCTTATGGGATGCCTTCTGTCTTGCCTTTGACATGCTTGGTCAATCATTTTCTATGTCCGAGGCTCTGTTTCCTGTAGACGTAAGCCAATCTGCTACGGAGGTAACCACCATCGCTTCTCTTTTCTGTCTGTCTTGATATCTTTTCCCTCCGTTCAAGCTGTTGCCCCTTCTTTTTAGGTTCTAAGGAAAGTGATGGATGTATTAGTGTCCAAGGGGCAGCTGGTTGAAGATTATCTTATGTCGAGGTATGCTTCAAGCCTCTTGTTTTGGGTTTTGAAATTGTCCTTTCCTTCTTAACCATCTGTCCTTTCTCATTTGTGCAGATTTTATTCATCTCTTCTACACTGTTTACACTTGGTCCTTACAGACATCAAATGTCCTTTTTCTGATCATGTAAGTAGGTTCTTAATTTGTGTGTGTCTCTTCTAAGCACTGAAGGGGCTGAAATCTTGTCTAGACAGCCATTGTGGCTTTCAAATTTGCTTAAATGGAAAATGTAAGATTGCAGGTCTCAAGTTTTGTAGCAGCGTTGAGAATGTTTTTCTGTTATGGAATCACTGGCCCACCTCATCATTTTCATTCCGATGTCCGCAAGGACAATAAGTTATGTGAGATGCCCTCCACATCGGTTTCTGGAACACGTGAGGATGCCAAAGATTCTCCTTATAGGCCACCCCACTTGCGCAAGAGGGATGGTTTGAAAACCAAGCCGTCAAGTGCTTGGGACCGGCAGGGTCCCGGTGCTCATGATTCTGGCAGCATCGATGTTACATCATCAGATTCTGATTTGAGTGACAGTGATGGATCAACCAGGGATTCTTATAGCAGTGAAGGCTCCAAAGTAAGAGTAGCTGCAATTGTTTGTATACAGGTGAGTCACAGTTTCTTGTTCTTTACTGATTTCTGATCTTCCTTCTGGC
>NW_010962392.1:2156503-2169362 GCF_000463585.1 Tarenaya hassleriana | reverse complement strand
CCTGCTGACTTTTAGTGACATAATTCTTATTTGACTGTTTGCCCTCTTGTTTAGAATCTTTGTCGTGCTGATCCAAAGTCATTTACCACCCAATGGATGTCTCTTTTGCCGACCAGTGATGTACTCAAGCCAAGGTGGTAAATTGAACTGTAGCAATTTCTGTCAATTTGTCGTGATAATTCTCCCGTCCTTAACTTGTTTAAAACAACGGTGGCAGAAAGTTTGAAGCTACTCTGATGACATGCTTACTTTTTGATCCTCATTTGAAGGTGACTGTTCTTGTCCATCTATGATTTGCTATTTATATTTCTGTAGTTAGGCAAATATATGTGGGGACTATGTGCTTCTTTTGCTCAACTTCATGACTGATGAATCCTGGTAATGGCTTTTGTGTTGTGTCTAGGTAAGGATAGCATCTGCCTCAGCTATTGCCGCAATGATGGATGGCCCTTCATCTATTTTCCTTCAAGTGGCAGAGTACAAGGAATCAATGAAATATGGATCTTTTATGCCCCTCTCAAATTCTCTTGGTTTAATACTAATGCAACTCCATACAGGTGCTTAGTATACATGTCTCTTCCTTTTGCCACTTGGTTTTGATATTAGTTATTGTTTCCCCCATGTAGTTCTCATGATATTTTGCTATCATTCTGACTTGCGGTTTTATACGCTCTTTATGGTTGTAGGTATTCTACATTTGATCCATTGTGATAATCATGGTAGATTGCTGACATCCTTGTTCAAGATTCTTTTGCTTTTGATATCAAACACACCGTACGTATATTTCGTCTATAATTTGTGTGGTTGCTTTATAAAGTCATTCCTTTTCTTAGTGTTAATGGTCTTGATTTGGATTCTATGGTGTTATCAATGATTAAATATCTTCAATACTCTTGATGTGTTTGGACCCTCTTATGAGATATTTATATCCTTTTAATGTTAATCATTATTGCCAGTTACTCAAGAATGCCGGGAGACTTGTTGCTAAAAGTTATAATATCTCTGCATGCAAGGATTAAAGAAGGTTTTCCTTTAAAAAATGATCAAACTGGTCTGCTGGTTAGTGCTTCCCTTTCGTTAAGTTGCTTTGTCTGTCTGCCTGTTGCCTCAGTTCTGTTTCATGGAACCGGAGGAGATTAGATTCCGTGAATGTCCAGCCTGAAATATGATCTGAATTTTTCTAGGTTTCTGCAATAAGCTGCCTGACAGCTGCTTTCTCCACCTCCCCTCCTCAAACGAAAGTACGTGATATGCTTTTGGATGAGATATCAGCAGGTTGGCCTTCTTTGTTAAAGTTTCAAGTACCCGATATTGCATTTTAAAGGCTGTTATAATCATAATTTGTCCTGTCTATCTTCTTATTATATTTGACATACCATTCTTTCCTAAACTCTATTCAGGATTGGTCGAGGTCGAAGGGAAGTCTGGAGTTCTGTTCACTTTATTTCAGTTTGCCAAGCAATTTTCTAATACACCAACTTGTGTTGAGGCGCTTCAGGTATGATAATTTTTCCGTCTCGGGAGTTTTTTCGCAAATAAAAGGATACAGGCCTCAGGGTAAACCCAAAGTGATATTTGGAGTTGTCTCAGACTGGGATTGAAAAACAAAACAGAGCATTTTTCTGTGTTATACTAGATAATATTTTACTGTGACAGTGTGACTTGGAATCTGGTTACAAAAGACTGTTCTTGACCATATTTTTTTTAAATTTAGAAACTTTAGGCTATGCCGGACTGATGATTGAATACAATTATTTGGAGGGCTTTTTATTTGTTGAGAGCTACTGTCTTGCATATTCCATGCTCTCATCCAAATAAACGGTGTCTTTCAGGTCCTCCGAGCTATCGCACACAATTACCCAACCTTAGTTTCAGCATGCTGGGAATGTGTCTCGGCCCTTGTGTATAAACTGTTGGACTCTGCTATTATGGAAGTTTCTCCAGCTCAGAAGGCTCCTGTTAGGGATTCTGTTAGACAAATTGGAGATAAAGTCATTGCAATGGCTATTAAGGCACGATTGTCCAAGAGCTCTATTCTATTTTACATTGACATTTATCTTCACATTTTCATCAGTTGTGCTGTGTTTGCCATAGGCTTTGATTGCTGATGGGTAGTTAGTTCAGATATGCTTCTGATTAGTCTAACTTTAGAAAGAAACTGACAATGCAGTTTCATAATGTCTTTTGGTCTAAGTAAACGGTAATAACTTACACAGGAATGGATGCAGGTATTGGACGAATGTCTTCGAGCAATATCTGGATTTAAGGGCACAGAGGATCTCTTGGAGGATAGACTATCGGATACACCATTTACATCTGACTGCATAAGGTCAAAAAAAGTCTCATCAGCACCATCTTATGGATTCGTGAATCCTGAATATGCTCAAGAGTCAAATTTTCAGGCAGGATCTGACCACTGGTCTGAGGCAATTTCGAAGCATATACCTCTGGTGCTTCACCATGATTCTGCAATGGTTAGTTAAGACTCTTGGCAAGTTTTCATCTTTACTTGATTCTCATATTTGATCCTGCATATTCTTTGCGTGCTTGAAAAATTGATTTTTACACCAATACTCTGTTGGTGTTTAACTATACTGTGATGGAAATTATTATACGTAACAATATCTATTTTGGGAACAAACATGTTAAATGACCCCCCCATGACTTAGTTGAAATTCCTGGTTATATTATGTTTACAGCTTTTCTTATAATTGGTATTGCTTTCACCATAATTTAACATACAATCAATTCTAGGAAGCAATCGTCTAGTTATTATATGCATGATATATGTGATTAAACTTGGGATTAAGGCGATGTTGGTGTTCTTCTTATACTTGGAAGGTGAGAGGAGCTTCAGTTACTTGCTTTGCTGGGATCACTTCCTCAGTTTTTGTCTCTCTCAAAACACATGAAAAAGACTTCATCACTTCATCTATCGTAAGTATTGGGAATCGTATCATGATTCTGGTTTCAGTATCTGAGTTTTAATTTCATAATATGTGAAATAACCTCTTTTAATCTTCGTAGATAACCGCTGCTTTGCATGACAAGGCACCTTCAGTGAGATCAGCAGCTTGTCGAGCAATTGGCGTAATTTCATGTTTCCAGGAAGCTTCCGGAAGGTGACTGAATCATGTATTGCATGCCCTAACCAGTCCTATAAAGAATCTTGGCAAAAAAGTTAATGAAATCTTAATCATTCAGTGCAGAGTTCCATGAAAACTTTATCTTAGCTGTTGAAGCAAACACTCGTGATCCCTTGATCTCGGTATATCCCTTACTGACTACTTTCAGTTGCTTCTCGTCTCGAATAATGGCACTTTAATTTCGATTTTCTAACTATTGTGTACTCTTTTTCTCAATTCAGGTTCGTATAACATCATCCTGGGCATTGGCAAATATATGTGATTCTCTTCGTTACTGTGTCAGTGATGAATCCTTTCAAGGTATTGACGTTAACCTTGTAATCTTGGCTTTCAAATGTAACTACTAAATCTATTTTTTTTTTCCTGTTAATAGGGTCAAATAAAAGTATACAATACCTTGACATGCTAATAGAATGTGCTTTGCGCCTTACAGAAGACGGGGACAAGGTAATGTATCAACATTGGCACCTTGTTAATCTCGGATAAACTGATTACTCTTATTTAGTGATTCTTTTTATCCAATTATTGGTATTAATCCGTAATATATGATATATATTTTGAAAAATCGTTATGAAACTCAGGTTCAGATATGTGGTACCCAAAATTTATCTTGGGTTCCCGATCAAAATGGATCCAAGGTCGGGTAATATCTCATGAGACCCGAGACTTCCGGTTCAAATTCGGGTAATCCAAAAATCTTGGGTACCCGACTTGTGCCTTCCCCTAGTCAGATGCACAAATGTTCCATAGGCTCACAGAAAGTAGTGTGATTGTTTGTTGATCTTCTTCTTCATGGTAACTTTGTAGCAGTTCTAGTGCCTCAGTTACGTGTACACATTCACACTCTTCATCGTTTTCGTGTTCTCAGGTGAAAGCAAATGCAGTTCGGGCCCTCGGGAGTCTGTCGAGATATGTTAAATTTGCGCGTGTAAAATCGGTGGACCCAGAAGCATCAAATGCATGCGCAAGGGATTCGAGTTGGCTGGAGAGAACTGTGCAAGCGTTTCTTTCTTGTGTAACAACTGGGAATGTTAAGGTATACCTCTGAAATAACTACAACTAAAACCAGAAAGTGTTTTGTTTACTACAACCTTTTCTAGTGTATTTATACTGTTGTGTTGGATCTTTTTACAGGTTCAGTGGAATGTCTGCCATGCTTTAAGCAATCTATTCTCCAATAAGACGATAGAACTTCAAGAAATGGATTGGTAAATGTTCCTTCTTTTTGGCTCTGTATATACTCAAAGAAGTTTCTTGTCTAAGAGGTCATTGAAGTTTCTGAAGGCTTTTTTTCTTTCTTTTTTTTTTCTTTTCTTTTTTGAAGGTCTCCCACTGTGTTTAGTATTTTGCTACTTCTGCTCCGTGATGCATCGAACTTTAAGATAAGAATACAAGCTGCTGCTGCACTTGCCGTTCCGGCTGCCCCACTTGGTGAGTTTGATTCTCTCCGCACACACACTTGTTTTGGTTTTGGGTACCCGAATATGAGGTCCAAATACGAAATTTCGATTTTGTTTTTCAAAATATGTACCATATACTAAGGACTAGCTCAGATCAGATACCAGAGATTTTTGAATTACCCGAACCCAAAAGTTAAAGAGAATTCTGTTCAGAACCCTAGGTTTGTGTGTTATCTATTTAAAATCTAGGGGCAAAAAGGTAATTGTACTATATCCAGTGTATCTGCTGGTAATACTCCTCGACCCAATTACCTGAAGCTAATTTTCGGGTTCTCTTCATGACCAACCCTGTTCTCATCTCATATAATTGTTGGTACTGAAATGCGGGCACTTCTTGAAATCCCAGTCAAGATTATGATGCTCTGTCAACATTTTTTCTACAGAGGCCATCCTTGATTTTCATGGTGTTAAAGGGTTTTTTTTGGGAGTTGTGTTAACTGTAATGTGATTATTGTAGATTATGGATGGTCCTTCGTAGATGTTGTCAAAGGTGTAGAGCATGCTCTTGAGTCGTTGAGTTCAGACAAAGATTCAAGATTGGAAAATCTCAAGTACAAGACAGCCCTTGAGAAACAGGTAAGACTCTCTCTATGAATAGAAAAGTAAGATTTAATAATGGGCTAAATCTTTTGGGTTAGTCACTGATGAATGATTACATTATAATAATGTTGCTGATCCTTTGTTAAAAAAAGTTAACATCAACCATGTTGCATCTCCTGAGTCTGCTTCCAAGCTGTCATTCCCAAGCTCTGATAGATTTCCTTGTAAAGGTAAATTCAGCAATTTGGCATTTGTTGTATTGAAAGGCTCACTGGATGAACTCTTTGAAACCTTCTCTGTCCGTTTCCCCCCGCAGAGAGCCGGGTTTCTCGAGGAGTGGTTGAGGAAGTTATCTGTGTCGGTAGACGAGACGGAAAACCCAAGCGGATCGAGGAGCGATTCGGGTGGGAGGCAAAAGAAAGAGTTGATCTCAAGAGCCATAGAAGCACTGGCCACAAGCTTGGGTCCTGAAATGGCTCCGAAATTGCAGAAGTTGAGGTTTTGAAAGGTATGGATGATGATGATGTTGATGACAAGGTTCAAAAATCATGAAAGATTACAAGTCTCTCCCTTTATACTTAAAAAAGATTGTATATTATTTGTAAATTTTTTTGGAAAACTTTTTTACGCCCTATATTAGTACTCTTGGATTTATTCTTTGAATAAAATCATGGATGGGTATGTCAAAGACAAGAATCCGGGCCTAATAAGAGGCAGGCGAGGGGGTTTGAGGATGAAGATCTCTGACTGTTTCTGTCTCTCTAGTATGGGACATATACATACATATGTATATATATACACACCAGAGCAAGTCTCTCTCTTTGCACCATCCTGTATCAGCCCCATCTTGGCTCAATGGTAATAGAGACAGGGAGGGTAACCTGAAGCTAGCCGTGTATGGAAACACCTATTTAATGACCGAACTGCACAAATTTTTTTATAACCGAATAAGTATCGAATATTGAAACGTCCATCCCTAGTTTAAACGATGAAAACAAAAATAGGGTCCAGCCCGGGAAAAAAAGAGAGCAGCATAAGCTGTACCCACAAATCTTCCTTTATAGACGGTGTCAAATACTACCAGTATCTATCCTCCTCTATCGCGTAAAAGAAAGCATGATCTCGGGCTGTATGAGATAGTTCTAAACCCTAAACCTTACAACCCTACACTCTTAAACCCTAAACCTTACAACCCTACACTCTTCGGGTCTCTTAACACAATGACACTACTACCTACCTGAAGCCATATGATCAAACACCTTTTCATTGTGCGAGAAGAATCAACAAAGCATCTAACAGCAGCGTTATTGACATTTTCAAAGCATACAACTGAAGCTTTAATTAGGAAAGAAGCATTCCCATTCCCATTTTCTGGTATATGGATGGCAAAAGTTTGCAACTTTGGCAAACCCCACAGCTGAAAGAACCTCCCCGGCGAATGAATTTGACAAGAGAATCAATAACAGGAAGGAGATTCCAAGGAGATGGAGAGATTTACTAATGTCATTCATCACCAATGCCTTTTTTTTTTTCTCTAAACCAACTTAATGAAGATTACACACACAGAGCTGCCGAAGAAAATCCTTGCAGAGGCAAAAATCATATAACAAAGCTAGAAAGGATTTTACTAAGCAACTCCTTCCGAAAAGCCAAACCTTTGACGAAACTTGTTCGTGTTACAGTCCAGCATCTCGCTTAGGCTGCAAGTAATGTTCTTCTGTTTGAGCAACTTATACCGTGATTCCACCCTCTTCTTCAATCCATGCCTGAAGTATTCAGGATAATCAACCACTTCTTCCATCCCTCTCCCCATCTTCTCCACCAGGAATCTGATCCTTGGCTCTAACGAATTCTTGATGCTTTTGATCAGAATCGGAGGATAACCAGTCACCATTGTTACAATGTCTGCATCCCCAAATCCACATCTCTTGAGATATTCGAAGTTTGGTCTGAGAATCTTGTCAGAATCTCTGCAAACGACTTCTGGGAAGTTCATCACCACTGTCTGGATACCTTCCTCCCTCAGACCGACCACAGAACGCAAGAAATCAATGGTGGGTCTCAGCCTTTTCTCAACACTATAACCCATGAAAAAGGGGTTCTTCATCAGAACCTTCCCGACCATCCCACCATCTCTGGAAAGACCAAGGCTCGAGAGAAAGCTCACGATGTCTGAAAGCTTGGTGTCGATGCTGTAACTGATGAGTCTAGGGTTCAAAAGTAGCATCTTCCCGAGCTGCTTCTCGGGCACTCCCAAGGCTTGGAAGAAGGCAAGAAGCGGGCAGAGTCTCTCCTCGACGCCATGGGAGAGGACATTAGGGAACTTGGTGATTGCAGAAGCAACGTCGCGAGGGTTCGAGCCGAGAGTGGAGAGGCACTGAACCCTTTCATGGAGGCGGAAAGTGAGGATTTTAGGGCAACGAGAGACGATATGAGGGAGTTTTCGCTCGTGAATGCCGATGCTTTTCAAGTAGGACCAGTTCTCAGAGGCTAAGTCGGTGGGGGAATTCTGCAATTGCTTGCATTTCTTCACCATTTTTTGGATGCTCTGATCGTCGAAGCCTTTGTCCCTGAAGAACCACATGATGCCGCTGCTGCTGCCGCCATTCTCACCACTCATCGCAACTCTAATGGATGAATCTGAACTGAGAATCCACCAAAATTGTTCGTCGTTTCAGAAGAATTTGGTGATGGGATGATAAACTTGAGGGGAGGAGACGATATCTCCGACAAGACGAAGTGAAGATATAAAAAAAAAAAGAAAAAGGATAGGGATAAAAAAAAATAGGGGGGTGAACATTTGGTTCGGTTTATACATAACCGAACCGATCCATACCAAATTATATCTATTTGAATTCGATACAAAACCAAAATGGTTATAATTTTTGTAAAAATCGAATTCAAAACCAATATAAAAATAATTGAATTTTTTCAAAATGAATGTAATATAAAACAATGAATGTAATATAAAACTCAAATCAATATAAATCAATTTGGTTGATAACTAAATACAGGAATCCATCTAAACCAAATAACATATAATCAGATTCAAACTAAATAATGGTTATGATTTTTGTTTATAATCGAAAAATTTAACCGAATAAAGAAATAAAAAATATCTTCGATAAATAAATATTATTATCAGAAATAAAATTATTGCAGTTTTTACTCGGATAACCCAAATAAGTCCGTAACAAAACACAAAAACGAAAAAGCAAAATCCGAATATTAACCAAACCAAATCTAAACCGAAAATCGAAATTCTCACCCAACCCGACCATGATCGAATTTTTTTTTTTAAAAAAAAAACAGAGAAGGAAGGATGCATTTTGCGGCATTAAGGCTTCACCGCCTAACGACCTTTAAGCAGCTTTTCTTCTTCTTTTGTTTTTGTCGAAGACGAACGCATATTTCTTCTTCTTCGTATTGAGCTGTGATCTGTACGGATCCTGTCTTCTCCGGCGCGACTGAGTCACCCGTTTTCAGGCGAAGTTCTCCGACGGAGAAGATGAAGCAGCTTCACAATTTTGGAATTGCAGGTTGTGAAGGAAGTGATAGATCCGAGCGCAACGATAGAATTCAAACCCAACACAGCGGATGATCCTCACAAGAGGAAACCTGATATCGGAAAAGCAAAGGAGCTGCTGAATTGGGAGCCGAAGATCTCTCTTCGAGACGGTCTGCCTCTCATGGTTAACGATTTCCGCAACCGAATCTTGAACGAAGACGAAGTCCGACGAGCCAATCCAGTCCTTACTCTCCCAAAGCGCTCAAACATCCCAGATCTCTTCCCAGATCCATCAACTACATCTTCCGCGAACAGCGCCTTCTCTTCATCCTCGTCGGGATCTTGATCGGATCCACCTTCTTCATCCTCCAACCTTCTCTCTCCCGTTTAGGCACCGCCGAGTCGAACTCCCTCATCCCCAGATCCATCTCCAACGTCGTTGTCGACTCCTCTCCTTACAGAACGGGTTTCATGCCCGGTGGAGGTAAGACGGGTCGGGTTCCTGTCGGAATCGGACGGCGGAGGCTGAGGATCGTGGTCACCGGTGGAGCTGGCTTCGTCGGGAGCCATCTCGTTGACAAGCTTATCGCGAGAGGTGATGAAGTGATCGTGATTGATAACTTCTTCACGGGAAGGAAGGAGAATTTGGTTCATTTGTTCTCGAACCCTAGGTTCGAGCTTATCCGTCACGATGTCGTCGAGCCCATCCTTCTGGAGGTGGATCAGATCTACCACTTAGCTTGCCCAGCCTCTCCTGTTCATTACAAATACAATCCAGTGAAGACTATTATATCCTTTTTTTCGATCAATTACATTGCCTGCATCGTTTGTGCTACATTTCCGTTTCTGATTCGGGTTTGAAACTCATGGACCATTACCGAATCTAGCTTAGTAATGGGTTGTCCTCAAGATTTTGTTTGAATCTCATACATTTGATTGTCCAATTTCCTGATGAAATGCTTGCACTTGGATGATGGGCTCTTCGTGGAGATCTGAGTACTTTTTGGGATCCTTAATAATGGATTTACAAGACAAATGTGATGGGCACTCTTAATATGTTGGGTCTTGCAAAGAGAGTAGGTGCCAGATTTCTGCTCACCAGCACGAGTGAAGTTTATGGCGATCCACTTGAGCATCCCCAGAAGGAAACTTATTGGGGAAATGTGAATCCCATTGGTGAGTTTGAGGAAGCAAGAGCCATTTGTGTTCCTGATTTCACGAGACATTGTTATCTAAATTGCTGAGATCTTCTGTAGGCGAGAGGAGTTGCTACGATGAAGGAAAGCGCACTGCTGAAACTCTAACAATGGATTATCACCGAGGTGCAGACGTTGAGGTAAAATACTCTTATGCCATTGCTCTCTCGGTTCCCAAGATTCTTGCTTGAGACAAATTCTCAGATTTTACACAGCATTTGTTATCTGTTATTCGAGTTGATACCCCGTTAAATGCCAATATTGAGTAGCTATAGCTTATTAAGATTTGATAGTGGAGTTAGCTTTCCGGGCTTTCTTCTTCTTGTCGAGTGGGGAATGTTAGGATGTCGGCAGACAATATAGTTGCATCCACCGATGATAATGTGAAACCCTCTTTCCAGGCTTTCTTCTTCTTGTCGAGTGGAAAATGTTAAAGAGTGTTGGCAAACAATATAGTTGCATCCACTAATGATAATGTGAGAGGTCCCTCTTAACAAATTCGGGTTTTCAGGTCAGAATTGCTCGCATCTTCAACACATATGGACCAAGGATGTGCCTCGATGATGGGCGTGTTGTTAGTAACTTTGTTGCTCAGGTTGTTTATCATGATCAAACAATCCTTTTTGCCTATGAAGCTTCATAAATGAACAGTTTTAATGGAACTATGTATACTCTTCCTCTCTGCAGGCCATCCGAAAACAACCAATGACTGTTTATGGTGACGGCAAGCAAACAAGAAGCTTCCAATATGTTTCTGACTTGGTAGAATTAGCTCTGAAAGTTGCTCTCTCATCAATTTATATTACTGTTTTTGGTTGCTTTGATGTGGTTAGATCTCATTCCTAAACCCCCTTTGGAATATGATATAGGTGGAGGGACTTGTGGCGCTAATGGAAGGCGAGCACATTGGACCTTTCAATCTCGGTAACCCTGGAGAGTTCACAATGCTCGAGCTTGCAGAGGTTTGATTCACTCTTCGCCTGCTTCTTGTTATTTTCCCGCAAAGGAAGAGAAAAAAATGTCCAGACATAAATGTTACTAAAAGAGCTCTAACCCTAAACAGAACTCCAAACCCATCAGTGAATTCAGACAGATGAAACTTACAAGTTCCAATATACCTTAAATACCAATTTGGTAGTGGGTTAAAGACATTAACCCTTCATATGACAATGCCTGCTCATATCCATTGGTGGTATAGAATGCAAATTGTGACAAAGTTTGCAACTTTTTTTGTTTTCCTTCTTCTTTCCGCGGTATTTGCAACACAGTTTTTAGCATTCCTTCACGGGTTCTTTCCACCCGTCGACGAGGCAGAGAGCTTGAACTAACTTAACACTCAGACAAAAGTTGAAAGCTTTTGTAAAAACCCATCTCTGCATAATTTCCTAAGGACTAAAGAAGATGTGGGTTTTGGAATTGCAGGTTGTGAAGGAAGTGATAGATCCGAGCGCAACGATAGAATTCAAACCCAACACAGCGGATGATCCTCACAAGAGGAAACCTGATATCGGAAAAGCAAAGGAGCTGCTGAATTGGGAGCCGAAGATCTCTCTTCGAGACGGTCTGCCTCTCATGGTTAACGATTTCCGCAACCGAATCTTGAACGAAGACGAAGGAAAAGGTCTTTAAGGCAGGACACAACACTACAGGACATGGCAGGCCATGAAAGAGGATACCAGACCATATTACAGTTTACTTCCTATATATATATATATATGTATATAGTCTCCTCCTCAAGAGCTCTGCTTCTTTTGTTTGTTATTTTTGGTACTCTCTCTCCCTCATGGCTTTTTGTTTCTGCGTTTTTTTTTTAATTTTCCCTTGTTTTTTTGGCGTTTTTGTTCGGTAGCTAGCTTCAAGTTCACGTTTGTATTAATTGGGCTTTGATTTTTTTTTCAAAATGGGCTTTTTATTGGGCCGTAGATTTGAATAAGAGGTTTTCAAATTTTTCATTGATTGGTTATATTTTTATTGCGCGTGAAGGATTCAACGTTTGTTGTATTCGCGTGTTTATTACACACACACACATGTATGTATGTATGTATGTATGTATGTATGTATGTATGTATGTATGTATGTATGTATGTATGTATGTATGTATGTATGTATGTATGTATGTATGTATGTATGTATGTATGTATGTATGTATGTATGTATGTATCTGCGTGTAGGTAGATGTGGTCGTGGTGGTAATTGTGGATAGAGTAGAGAAATTGATGGTTAAGATGTTTATTCACGTCTTTGGATTAATTTAGGATAAGTATTAGTTTTTTTTAATTAAATTATTGTAAATATTGCTCGTGTAATTATGCAGATAAATAACAAAACAGAGAGCAAAATAAGTAAATAAAATACGGCACGAGCTCTGTCCAGCTCTAACCGAATTTACATGTTTTGACCGTTGGTGTCTGTGTGGTCCGACCATATAAATAAACAACAAACCCTCGTGAAGGTGGCAACCTCCACGCCCAACATCTTCATCAGAGAGCATGCAATTAATTAAACCCATAAAAAAAAATTAACAATTACATGCAATATTTATATATATATATATATATATATATATGTGTGTGTGTGAGAGAGAGATGAAAATGTACATAAATAATTACAATGACATCTCAACAACTGTTGTATATATGGACAAAGAGCTCATTCAAACGAGCGTTACACTCAATTCTCTCTCTATTTTTACACACATATATGTGTGTGTGATGCGTATATGTATACGTATACATGTACGTGTACGAGGGTGCGTATATATATGTATATACAAGCTTAGACTAAAAGTCATTGCCATTGATCAGATTTCACAAAGTTTTTCATTTTTTTTTGTTCCTCACTGTAAAACCCATTTAAAAAAAAATGAAAAGCCATATGTTCTGTGCATCGCAGGCATCGACTGATATATGTTTGAGCATGGATCAGATTCACAAACCCACATCCGCCTCTGCCAGCGCCGGCGCCTCAGTCTCCGGCGAAGAAAGCGGCGGCGGCGGCGGCGGCGGGGGG
>NW_010962392.1:2082457-2156458 GCF_000463585.1 Tarenaya hassleriana | reverse complement strand
GCGGCGGAGGACGAGCCATCGACCGCCACAACCCAATCATCAAGGAAGGTAGCCGGAGATCGTTCGCCGTCGCACCATGCTCCTCCGTCCCCTACCGTCTCCGCCAAATTTCCAAAATGCCCTCCTCCGACGCCGGCGGTAACATGAAGAGCTCCGCCGGCCGGAGAAGCAGCTCGTTGTTGAAGCTCATCGCCGGTGACATGAGTTTGGCGAGGAAGAGTTTCAGCTGCGGGAGAAGTGCTGCTGTTCATGGTTCTTCGAGGTATCTTTTGGGTTCAGATCCGGGCACTGTTTCCGGGTCACCGGTTCCCGACCCGCTTTACGAACCTTCTGAAAGAAGGAGAGGGTTTGAGGATGCTGTTGAACAAATAGAAACAGAGAAGGCGGCTTTCTCTTCTTCGGACCAGGTAAGCGAGTGAGTTAAATTTGCGTTGTTGGTCCAAAATGGCAACAAGGTGAGATCAAATGTGTTAGAAGTTGGAAAGATTCTGTAGGATTTTATGGAAAGTGAATTTAGAGATTTTAAATAGCTGAATTTATAAAATTAGATAGTTAAGAAGAGTTAAATCTTTAGAAATTGTAAATATGGTGTAATTGGAGGTAAATTTAAAGATTTTAACTGGTTGAATTTATTGATTTTATAAAATTAAACAGTTGAAAAAGTTGAAAGTTGGAACTAATGAAATAGAAAAAAACTTTTAAATAGGGGTTTTTTTTTTGTCAAACTCAATTAACGCTATTGTGTTTGTTGTTAATGTCCGTGGCATGATTGTAAATATGGTGTAATTGGAGGGTGTTCAGATTGGTGAATTGTTTTGGATGGGTAGGTTGTCGTTCTGAGAGTGTCTCTCCATTGCAAAGGCTGCGAAGGAAAAGTGAGGAAACACCTATCCAGAATGCGAGGTGAGACTTTGTCTTTGATTATAAGACCCCCCACGTTCGATATATTCACGAGATTGCCACTCTCAAGTGAATAAATTCTATTCTACGTCCAAGAATGGGCCGATCCGGCCCATATATATTTTAATCGGGCCGAGCTTGTGGAGGTAATATAACATATTTTGTAAAAGAATAAACCAAGGTACTAATCCTGCTATTAATCTACATGTCCAATTAAAAAAAAATTATTTCCTTGGATTCAATTATTTTATTCTAAAAAAAATTGAATAGTTTTGAAATCGAATTTAGTTCGAATATTATTATATCTCCATTCAATTCGATTTGGTTTTGTAGTCGGAATTGAAATGATATCTTTTCTATCAATAGAAGGGTTTTCCCTTTTCCCTTAATCTTTTTGGCAAATATTTTTTATTTGAGTGAATTTAGATAAAATCCAATGTGGGTTTCTTAGTACTTTTACATTGGTGTTTTAGGTGTGAAATCCTTCAGCATAGATTTCCCTTCAAAGAGAGTGACAGTGACAGGAGACATCACTCCCTCGGAGGCCTTAGCAAGCATTTCAAAAGTCAAAAATGCCCAATTCTGGACACCACAACAAACAATCCCTTCATCATCACTCCCGAGGGCAAATCTGGAAATTCCGCGGCAGTAGAGAATGGTCTCCCTGTCAACTCTGTACAATAGCATCTATGGTGGTAAAGGTTGCAACTTTCTGCTCCTTTCTCCATTTACGCCTCTGGGTCTTTGATGTTCAATGTTCATCAAGAAAGACAAAAACTTTCTGACTTTAGGCATGCCCGATGATGATGATGTCCATGATCATTGATCATGATGATGTTTGATCCACCTTTCTTTTCTGCATGGCAAAGCTTTTTACTTTCATCATATCACTTGATGAGCATGACATTGTCATTAGATATTGCATTTTAGTTGAGTATACATATGAATGATAATAATGTGACTTTCTAGACAAGTAAAAGGGCTTCTTCTTCTTCTTCTTCTAGATCTCTACCACTAGCTCTGCAATGAGTTCATCTGTCAACAACTTCTCAATATATCTACCTATGACTTCAATGTCATCTTCCAAGCTCAGCCACTCCATCTCCTCCAGAACCTTTTCCTCTGCACCTTTCCTTGGTTTCTCTTCTTTATTCATCACCAGATCGCGTAGTGCGTCTTGGATCCGGTTTATATCCCATTTCGGGCAGATTCTCGATGGTTTCACCCATGGATGTGGATCTGTGAACTGCTGGAATATCTGGAGAAGCTCCTCGTTAATCCGGTTGAAAAGGAACTTCCTTTCTAGCCGTGTGGAGGGTTTTAGGTTAGAGTACTTCTTCTCGAGCTCCTCAAATAGTGATGGAGTTAAAGGTGACTCAGAGGAATGCCATGTCGCCATGAAAGTATCCGGGTCTGAGTCACTGAACCTGGAGTTGGCTAAGACATCGACTAAGTAAAATGATCTCCAATCTTGTTGAGATTCCTGGGTGGTCATCAACTTCTCATTTGTTTGTCTGGATGATTCCTCTTGCTCTGCATCTTCATCGCTTGAAACAAGCATGGGCCCCTCCTCGTAATCCCTTGACTCTAGTTTGAGTAGTTGGAGTTGCATTCTGAGCCCTGCAATGTGTAGACACGTTAATGTGTTTAAACTTTTACATGACACATCTTAAATTCAGACAGTAAAAACTATCCAAAGTTTCTTTTTCTGTCTCCAAGCAAACAACATATTGGATCAACAGCAATTTTCAATTGATGGTTATGCCTAAACCATTTCAACAATAAAATTTGGTCGATTACCTTGCAGATCAGCACTAACACTCTCAAAGCACTCAGAACTGGATGAAGAATCATCATGGAAAGAATCTTCAAGAACTGAAACTGGACTTGGTTGATCGCCTTCCTTTTTGTTTTCCTGAGACTGTACTTCAGGGAAAGATGGCTGATTTACCTCCTTGGTTGACCCGCCTGAGATATCCTGGAACATCATTAAACATCAAGATATGTCATTACAATATGTCCACAACCAACAGTTTTCACTTTAGCAATAGAATCTGTAAATTGATAGCTTAGAACAAAACTTTAACATTAGGATTACTTACAGGTTCAGTTAACGAGGTGGCAGCTGATATATTCGGGGGTTCAAAGGACAAGGTGGTCTTGGTATCCTCAGAGTTCGAACCATTCTCAATGTCTGAATTTGCTTCTGCTGAGAAACTGGTATATCCATTAACAGCATGAAGCTTCTGCTCAACAAGCCCGTCATCCATATAGAGGATTTTGCTCGAACTTGGGCTGATGTTGATTTCTGGTGAAGTATTGTATGACGATTGAGATTTGTTACTGCTGGGCCTCGAATTTCCTGACAACCATACTTCTCCGTACGGAGAACTCTTCTTAACTAACCCATCTCGTCTTACTGTCTCCTTAGGTATCACAATCTTGTAACCACTATTGCTCTCTTGATGCATGATGGTTCTGGATTTTGAAGGATTGCTTGAGGAAGAACCTTTCCAACCATCCCTACTGCTGATTCCAATCGGTTCTGACCGCTCAGATCTTCCAACATTGTTATCAAACCTTTTGCTGAGTCCCTCTTCAAAAATGAGGCCGTTAAAACTCGCAGGTCTAGCCTCCCTATCTGAAATCGCAAGCATTTCAGCCAATGTACTGCTTCTGCATATCTCCCTCTCTTGCTCAGATTTGTGTGCCAGTTTCCACCTCTCTGACAGTCTCTTCTTAGCCTCCCTATTCACGGATGATTCATTCGATCTGGAAGGCAAAGATCTTTGGTGGTTCCTACGGTTAAAAGTGGTTCTGGTTCTTACAGCTACCGGGACTAACTCTGATTCACTTGCAGAGTCACTCCCAGAAGAGCTTTCATCCCCTGCATATCCTCTGAGTCTTGAGGTCTCAGAATTCACGGAACCAGAGCTAGCACAAATTGTCTTCACTTGTCTAATGACTGTTTTGCCCATTTCTCTGGTCTCTCTAGTCATGTGCCTCGACAGGCTGACATCTTCATAAGCTTTGTGTCTGCCCCACATTTCTGAGTCTCGATTGCTCGTGCATGGAAGCCGGCGATCTGCTCTGAAGAACTCATCAGAAGAACTCGGCGACGAGAGAGATCTATCAGCATTTCTCATCTTTCCAAAATTAGGCTTCAGAACAACAATCTTGGTGGGCTGTAACATACTTCTCTCTTCCAGCTCCTCCTGTGGTAAGTCGAATGCATTATTATCACAAGAGGCATGCCTACCACGAGAATGGCTAGGACTACCACCACCACCACCATCACGCACCCTGTGACTCTTCCATAACAATTCTCTATCAGCTTTCTGGGTTTTGATTCTATCCACGGTGTTTGGGCCATTGGTAGACTTCAGAGATGGTACTTGGCTGGAGAGAGGTTTGTGAGTAATGCTTTGAAGATCATGTAAATGTCTTGTGAATAATGAATCTGGGTGCTGAAGAAACTTCAACAAGAGGTCCTTGTTAGAGTCCAGAGCCTCGATGGCATCATTGAACTCTTTGGAATGACGGAGTTTCTCATCAGTAGATAGACGTTTAGCCTCCATGAACTTCTGACGTATAAACACCATCTCCGCCTCAGTGAGACTAGAATTACTCCTTCCCTGATACAAGTTTCTACCGCTCTCCACCTTCTTTGAATCTAGAACTTCAAATACATCTTTGAATTCACCCTCTTCCTTCGATCCCTTCCTAAAAGATCTGTCACCATTATAAGCACTGCCTCCAAGATCTTTCTCGGATGCTCTCGTCCTGCATTGCTGATTCTCCATTGGCTTGCGTTGTTTGTGGGAAGAACTCTGAGATGGCAGCCCATCGAGACCCATCAGCCTCGCTATAATGCTGGGTGATTTCCTTTTAGATTCATTTTGCTTCGACATTTCTTGCGCCAACAAACTTTTCATCGGTTTCCCCACAATAGTGTGAGCAGATGCCCAACGGAGATCAAATGCCAACTACAAAATGCCAAGAGTTCACTCCACTTAAGCCAACAATCCCATCAAATTTGCAAATCAATACATTGCATATATGTATCTATGTGTGGTGCTTTAAGTGTGTTAATCTTGAAGAGTATATGCACACATACCGTGTCTTCAACCAAAGGGTCACAGCTGTAAGAGATGGAGTCAGAAGAACACCTCGGAGACTTGAGTTTCTTAACCTGTCTCTTCCCTGAAAATGGATAACAACATTCAGATCAGAACAAAAGTCTTAAACTTTTGACAAAAGGGTTTTAACCCATAACGCCAAATCCCCAAATCGCACAGTAAAATTCTTTCCCCCATCGAAATTCCTAGACTCTCTGGGATCGAGGGTTTTCAGGGCTTATGTTGAATGATTGATAAAGCAAACGACTTTTGCGGGGAAAATCACAATTTGGGAGACAAAAAAGAGGAAAACTTAGCACAAACTGTGGGAGAGAACAAGGTTAAGAGCACTCATCATTACATGTAATTTAACATCACCCTGTCTGAAAGCAATCATTAACCAAAACCAAATCATTACTCCACCAAACAAATGAAATGAGTCCCTTAAGATTTCTTTCTTCTTTAATCATAAAAAAAAAAAACACAACAAAACATCACATCTTCTTCTACCGACCGTTTCAGCTGTAGCTTTGCACAAAGAAGAAACAGATAACCCAATGTTTTTTTCTTTTCTTTTTCCTCTCAAAGCAAATGCCTTTTCCCCTTGTCTCCATAACTTTGTTTCAAACATTAAATTGAGAGAGAAAACATTGTAGGTACTCCTAACAGTTTAGGAAATTGAGGAACTACATTACCAAAAAACATGACATTTTTTTTTCAAACAACCCGAAGTAGAAAAAGATCAGTAGATGATTTGTTTGGTAGCTGAGAAAATTTCAGAATCTCCAGGAAAGCCATTTATTTATTTATCCGGAAAAAAGTTGGAAACCTATTATTTTATTCTCAAAATTTTCCACACTGAAATCGGGTGCTACGATGTATCCTCCCGAAATCTGCTCCGGTGGAACAGAATCAACTCATCAAACCCTCGATATCCTTCATTTTCTCGGCAACCAAACAGGGTATAGAAAGGGTAAGGAATAAATTTTAACCTGCACGAGAGCTGGGTACCGCGGAACCAAATCGATCGCGCGAACTTAGATCAGCCGGATGAAATGCATCCATGGTTCACTCACTCGAAATCGGAGAGAAACATTTGACATTCTCTGGAGGAGAGAGGCATGGGGTAGAAAACCATAGATCGGGAATCATGGAAAATTTGCACGCGCGGAGAAAATTAGACGAGGTTTCCGAGAAATCATGACCGAGAACGAGTCAAGATAAAGAAAATGCACATGATTCTCTCCGCTTAGAACTCGCGGAGAAGGAAAAAAGCCAAAACAGGAAGAAGAAAAAAACAAATCGCAGAGAGATCTAGACGAACGAAGAAAACCCAGAAAAGAGCACAAGTGATTACGGAGAGAGAGAGAGAGAGAGAGAGAGAGAGAAGCAGATGACGAGGACGGAGAGTAACAAGAAGAAGAGCCGTCGGGGAGAGAGAGAATGCTTTGGGGCTTGCGGAGATTTTGAAAGTTCAAAAAAACGGAAATAAAAATCTAAAAAACGAATATATATTTTTTTTCACAACAAAAAAATGGAACTGAATAATGAATATATTGAATTAAATAATTTTCCAAAAAACAAATTAAGGAGAGAGAGAGGGAGGCGAGAGGTGCGTGTTTGGTACTGTGCGTCCGTGATCCGCTGCCACTTGTCTCTCTGCTTCGACCCTTTTTTTTTATGTTAACTCAAAACATTCTTTTTTACTTTTTTTTTAAGAAACATTTATTTATAATTTTGTGTCTACATTTTATACTTCAGGGAAAAAAATTATATCGTTTACCTGATTATTTGTATACGCATAAGTTTTTTAAAATTATCAATATAACGATATGATATAATTATCTTAAATAGGTTATCTAATTAAGAAATTAGTCGTTTTTTACTTTGCTGATGTGTATTAGTTTTTTTTTCTAGTGATAATTTGTGGATATGATTAGTTTTTTTTATTTTTTTTTATTTTGTGGTATGTTGGATATCATTTTTTTCCTCCGAAAGTGAATACATCTATTGTGTGGAGCAAATGTATTATGCATGCATATATATATATATATATATATATATATACACGTATATATATATGTATATAAGTTTCCATCACATCGATTTATTATCGTTTATATAATATATTTCATTTGATTCTCTTCAATTGATGGGTCCCACTTGACAATTGTATTGAGATTTTCTTGTCAATTTTGTCGACCTCAATCAACCATCAATGAGTTAAATTCTGTCAACATATATATATATATATACACACACACAATATCTAACTCATTTTAGTTTATATACTTATCTTTGAATATATATAAGTTTAGTTTGTATATATATATATACATATTCCAAATTATTTTCCTTATATTTTTAAATTTGTACTGTCTTGTTGTTATTATCTTAACTAAAAGTAAATTTTGATATCAGTTTATTGGATGGTTGTCTATTCACCAAATAACCATGAGAGGTTTTGGTCGTATATATTTTTGTAATGGATTATTTAATATTTTTGGTTAGGAAAAACATTTAATTATATTATATCATGTATTTAACATATTACTGACTAAAATTCAATGAATATCTTGCGAATATTAATAAAAAAAATGGAAGGTTGTATCTAATAATCCTTGTAAGATATTATTATCTTATATCTGGATTTAGCATTTAAAATATTAATGATTAAGGCAGAAATCCTGATTACTGAAGATTACTAATTTATTAATTAAACACAACCTTCCATGCATATTTTTTTATTTGATTGCATCAAGTGTCAATTAAATCAATGGCATAATCTTTTATTTTTGACGTTTTATAACATTAGTCAATTATGGGAAAGTATACATATTTTTTTAAAATTATATCCAATATTTATCTATAAATCGATTACTATGTATATCCATAGATCACATCTCATACAAAACAGATTGTATGTGCAGGAATGTTTATTATGATAATCTTCAAACAAAATAAAAATATCCAACACGAACTGTATCTTTATTCAATTGTAAATGCGTCGATTCTAGAATTGTTTAGAAACAATTATATATATATATATATATATATAATCGACCATATTGTACGATTTATATTAAAGTTAATTAACCCTATATATATATTCCAAGTCCCTTTCTAGTTATCTTCTAATGAAAGATTATGTTAGGCATATCGTTGAACTTGATTTAACTGCTTTCCTGTCATTGACTCGTCTCGCTATTTAGTTAAGTATTAAATTTTATAAATTATAATTTTAATCACACACAGATATATATATATATATATAAAATTGTCATTTGGCAACACTGCTCGAGATTTTGTTTGCCTTCAAGCTAAATAATCATCTGATGCGTCGCTCGAAAAGCTCATAACAGTAACATTTTACTTGACGACTAAATACATTAATCATCTGATGCGTATGCAAATAAACGTTTGTTTCATCCGACAATTAAATGAGTTTACTTTAATTTTTATAATAAATACCATTTTCGTACGTAATTGTTATCTTCATTATTATTATTATAATTTGATTAGAAAAAATATTATTTAAGCCGATTAATAACAGCGAAGACATGACCACATGCAGATTGCGGAGACTAGAAAACCAGGTTAATGTTATTTTTATTATTTTGTTAAATAAAAATAATGCCATATGTATGCAAAATATTACTTTATTATATATCACGTACCTTTTATTAATTAAGTTCATAACACTGATCCTCCTAGAAAAGACTAAAGGGATGAGACATGAAAAAATGTAATAAAAAATAGATATATGTTTTATTCAATAAATACAAATCACAAAAGAACAAACACAAAAAAGCCAAAAGTGAATCTTTAACTTTGAATATATTATATTTTCTCCCCTCCCTTGATTTATGGGATTTTTTTTCTCTCTTGAACACTGCTATGTTCTCGAGGATCATATATTATATGTCTACTGCACACATGCAAAGTTAACACGATATAATGTTGCTCTTGATTTTATAGAGTCGGTCGCATTGTAAACCATATAATAAAATCACCTATAATTTGTATACCACATTTTAATTTTAGAAGTAAACCAAAACAATATATGTTTTCAGTTCTCTTACATCACCATGTCCTTCCTCACACTCGTTTTGCATGTGAAATCATACGAAAATATAAGAAACACATGCATTCATTATATAAACATTAAATAACGTTTGTAAGTCAAAAAAGAATTAATGACCATTTTCAAAATTGGCATTTAAATATTATGAAAAGGAAAAAGTAGAAGAGGTAAAGCAGATGCCTTGACCTACACAGGATTACTCCCGACTCAAAATCAACGGATCTATGGCTTCTAAGAAACCCTAATATTATTGAGAAATATATATCATTTCATTACATAAAGTAACATACTGAACTATATGCATACAGTTTCTATTAGGGATGGGTACAAATACCCGAAAATCGGGTATCCGTCGGATATTCGTCTCGCTGATACCCGATTTTAGGGTATTCGTAATTTTCAAATCTAAATCCAAATCCGAATTTTTCAATATCCGTAAATTTGAATCCAAATTTTTATAAAATATAACTGTTGTAGGTTAAATAATTTCATATTTTTTAATATTATCTAAAAAAAATTAAATTTATTATTATTTATCTCTTATCATCAAATATTTTTATAGTAATTCATCCATTTTTATAAATATATCTTTATTTTTTTAAAATTATATATATAAATATGTTTGTTTTTTCTTAAATAAATTCAGATACGCATACCTATGAGTACCCGGCCATTATTCCGGATACGCATACTCCATATCATCGTAAATCTCAAATTCCGGATACAAATCTTATAATTAAATACCCAGAGCCTTCCGGACCCAAATCCAAATATCTCGATTTTTTCAGATATCCGACCCGTATCCACCATAGTTTCTATTATTCCTAGTTTCTATTATTCTCTCTATATATATACAAAAAATATATATTCATGTATAGTTTTTTTGTGTCGACCATATCGCATGTGTACCTTGAAGATTATGTGATAAATGGTCCAAATTAACCTTTTTATGTTAATTTTGTAATAATTTCAGTAGCTACTCATACCTTGTGGTTAACTGGCATGTTTGTATGTAATTACTCTTCCTGTCGCTTTCTATTCTTTCGACACATAAAATTTTAATTTTAATAATAAAAAAAATGAAACTTGAGTTTTGAGTTGTGATTCAGAGCATGAAATCCATAATTTCCGGTACAGGAGAACCGAAACCTCGGTTCGGAAGCCGGTTTAGTCGGATGGTATAGATCGTCGGTTCAGAGGACGTGAAGGAGAAGGAATGAAGAAAGCATTCAAGCACTTACACCTAAAGAAGCGACCATATCTTATTTGTGAAAGTGGTCCAGTGAGTGAGTGAGTGTATGGCAAATGAGAGAAACATTAAATTCTCTTGAAAACCACAGTCTCACGGCATCTACAGGATGAATGCTCTCTTTATTGATGTAAGATTTTGTTGGTAACTAGATATTCTTGTCTAGGGTCGAAACCAATTCTAGGGATCTAGGTATTCTGTTCTAAGATCCAGACTAATTCTAAAGATCGGGAAGCACACGTGAATACCCTTCTAAAATTTGGAATTCGAATTCGGAACGGGACAAACACTTTACGCCATATTTCATTCAAGCTCCAAATAACTTTGAGAGAGAGAGAGAGAGTACCACAAAAAAGTTTGATGTAAACTTCTTCTGAGAATCCAATGTTTGAGTGTGACGTTTTATACCCAACGCATCCGAGCCGCTATTCCGGAAGACAAAAAGGTAAATACTGAAAATTCAAATGTACACGGGTGCCCGTCAAAATGTATCAGGATACCTATCATCGATTTCTAGTCACTCGTAAATGTAATCTGTACCCGTTGAACGGATAATAAAAAAAAAGGTCCCGCACCCGTGAAAGGTCGGATATCTACGGGTACCTGAATTTCAACCAATGGGGAGGAGAATCTGTCTTCAGGAGTCTCTAGTCGCCTAAAGGGTGGCACAACAAGTCCTCTACTCTATAGGAGGCTAAGTTCTTCCTCAAATTAAAACACCAGAGGAAACGTTTGATCAAAGTTGCAGGAAGAAACGTACCCTAAATACGGGAAATCCGATCGAAAAAAGTTAGAACCCTAAATTCTATCATCCCTCTGGCATAAAGAACAAAACTGTACCAAACCAGCTAAACTCAATGCAAATTATCATGAAATGTAAAACGATCCTATCATATATAGATTTCAAGAACTGCAATGACATCAAACTAGGCATGGATTATCTCATATAACTCGTCCAACTTATCCTAAAAACACAATCTTTATTTCGATTGCCATACTTCAACTACCTACAAATTCAAAATCAGACAACAATTTAAAACCATCAAGCATGAACTCAGACAAAATCACATCTTTGGAACCAATAGCAGCATTCTTCACCTTGTTCAGTTGGCACACTCTCAGCTCTTTGATCCAGCCATCTCCCTTTCCGCCTTCTCTGCGAAAAGCTTTGTTGCCACCATGTTATCCATGAAATATTCTCTGTAAGGGTGGTTCCTCGGGACAAGTTTCCGAAACTTGTCAAACTGTTTCTCGGCCTCGTCCTTCTTCTTCAGCAATGTGTATATGATCCCCTGACAGAGATATGGTCGGAAATCTCTTGGTTCCTCCTTCACAAGCTCCTGATAGAGCTTCAATGCTTCATTATGCTTCCCTTCGATGACCCGAATTTGGGCAACAAGCAGCTTGAAATCCCTGAAATCCTTGAGATTCTTCTCTTTCTTGCATTCCTCCATCGCTTCCTGAATTCTCTTCTCCACCTCTTTCAAATCCCTACCCGAATCAGAATACGCCATTACCAGACCATGATAGGCTTCAACACGAAGAGGGTCCTTCTCCAGAATCTCTTCAAACCCTTGTTTGGCCGATTCCAAATCCCCACTGTAGCTAAAGATATTAGCCTTCAACACAGGCCATTCCTTCTCATCGGGTTCCAATTCAATCAAACGATCAATCACCTCTATTGCTTCTACAAGCTTCTTAGATTTTATCCTCACCTCCATCAACGACCGTAGAGCATCCACATCCGTGGGGTGACTGGCAAGGTGTTCCTCAATCGCTCTCTCTCCTTCCTCCAACGAAACATCTTCCTTCGTCTGCTTCATAGATTCCACCGACGGCGCCGCGAACGGAGCCGCGAACGCGGGCGGTTTGAGCTGGAGATTCACGAAGAACAACGCAGCGGCGGCGGTGAAGGTGATGCAGGTGGATTTGAGGAGGCGTGAAGGGAGAGATTTCAAGACATGAAACCTAGGGTTTTGGGGTTTGGACGATGAAGCACTGATGGAGGAACACTTGAGCGAGGAGGTCGAACGGTGCAAGGATCTGAAGGAACACGAAGACAAGGTTTTTGGGAATGACGAGGAGCCGTGACTGAGCGAGAGGTGAAATGGTTGGTGATGGATTTGTAATTGCCCTAGAGACCCCATGATTGCGAAGAGAGGAGGAGATGGATAAACCCTAAAAACCCCCCAGTGTCCGAGTGATGATGAAGAAGAAAAAGAAAAGCTCTTCGAGAATATACCGTCGTTTGCTCGGAATTTGTTTTGTACAGGAAAACGCTGTCGTTTTGGGCTATGAAAATAATGGGCCTTTAATAGGATAAATGGGCTAAGAAATTAAAGGCCCAAAAACCTGAAATTTAGTCTCCGTTGGAGTGAGGTGTTAAAAAGACATTTAGATATCTTCAACTTAAAAACCATAACCACCAAAAACCTACACAAATTTATCAAAATATACCAATATTACACAGATTTTTTAATTTGACAAAAAATTTAACTTCAAAATCAAAATATATGAAATTCATATGCCAAATACCAAAACTGTTTAGCGATTTCCAACCCGACCTACAATTGTCAAACGATAATGGAACTTAATGTGATTTCCAGTGGATTAAAATATTAAGATAATTAGATGTATAATTGGAACCTCTAAAATAACATTTTTAATTTTAAAAATCAGAAACATTTACCCTTTTCCCCAAAGAGAACAAGCCTCCGTACGGAATCCGTATTCCGTACGATTTCCATTTGATCAGTCGAAGGTAGAAGAAACCCATCAACACAAACAAAAAAAAAAAAACTACGAATTTGAGGTGTGACTTTAATCCCCTCTGAAACCGCCGTCAAACCACCGCCGACGTGGTCGGAAAATACACAGAAAAAAGAAAAAAATAAAAAAAAAGGCACAAACCTCTCTTTCTTCATTTCTATACATTAAATATAGATCTACTACAAGACCCAAAAAGGAGGGTGAAGAGAAAAAAACGCAGAAACAAACTGCAGATTTATCCAAACATCATCTGCTGTTTGTTTCTTCCTTTGTGTGTTCGAACTCAGTTCTTGTGGTATTGGTTATATAGAAATGGATGAGGGTTGGGATTGTACGGAATACCATGATCCCTGCCTCTGGTGAAGAATGGATGGCTCAATGCTTCTCTTGCCTTTATCCTCTCTGTCGGATCATATCGAAGCAGCCCTTGTATCAGATCTATCAAATCCCCCGCCGAATGATCCACATGCTGCATTATCAGGTTCTGCAATATCCAAACCCATTTCCCAAAATGATGCTTTTAAGTTGAAAGTGCCCAGAGGGAATTGCAGGATCTGATAATTGCATGATGCATTATCAGACTCTGCAATCCAAACTCATTTCCAAGGAAATGGTGCTTTCAGTTCAGTCCAGGTTAAAAAAGTATAAAAAGTTAGCCATTGAGATAGAAAGGTATGTCAAGTCATTTCTGAGAAATTACCGGCAACCGGGGAAGTTTCCAGACTGCTTTTAAGCTTTCTCTTGATGTTGCACCTTCTGGCCAATCTAACTTGCCACCTCGCCTGAAGTATTTCTCGGCCCGACGGCTGAAAAGAAGGGTGAAACCGAAATTATTATCACAGTTCATGTTTTAAATGCAGCAACGGACTGACAAAGTATCCGAGCGCTGATAGGAAGATATATGGTGCATTCTTACTCGGCTCTAAGCACCATATGTGCTGGTAATGGTCCAAGTACCCTTTCCATCATAGCCAAATGCTCTAAGTTCTCGTGTGTCTGGAAAAGTGCCTCTCCCTGTTCATGGTTTATCCAGAAGTAACGTTTGAAATCATGCATGGTCTGCCATAATGTCTGTAAAGTTGACATGTAAATACGTAAAAAAAAGTTACCGAGCAAAGTTCAACGAGTATGCAACCCACACTCCATAAATCACATGGATAATTCCATCCAATACCTGCACAATATCCCGAAAATATTAACACCGTACACAATATCATCTCATATGTTGTTCAAGTCATAATTGTTTACCCAAGATAACTTCTGGTGCACGGTAATGTCTGGTTGATACAATGTAACTGTGATCCTGATGCTCAAATGTTGTGCTTCCAAAATCAATGAGCTTGATGGCACTTGATTTGGGTAGATTCTTGAAGTAGGAGCCGTCTTTTGTGGATCGTGACAGAAACTGGATTTTCAGGACAGTGAGGGAAAGAAAAACCAATCTTGTCATACAGAACTCGAGTTAGGAAGAGTGCAACATGGAGATGATGGTTAATCACCTTATAATCAGGCACTTTGACGTATTCTGGTGAAACTAGAAGAATGTTCTCTGGCTTCAGATCAGTGTGAATCAGCCGTAAATCGTGCATAACTGTGAGCATCAAATGAAGAAAAAAAGTATGAGTCAACGTGTCAGGCAAAGTATTAAAATGACCATCTTAGGGTCTTAGCAACTTAGATCCCATATGGACTGCTAACTTAAAAAGTGGACATGAAGTAATAAATTTTGGTGCCCAAATCTCATATTAAAATAGATCGATTATGACATCAATGGACAAAACTATATAGAAGAATGGAGCAAGAATAGTCCACACACATGCTACAGACTCCAAAAGTTGTCTGGCAAGCTCCCGGACAAGGTCAATGGGAAATGAACGGTAGTTGTTTTTGCGGAGAAAATCATATAAGCTTGGTCCAAGCTTCTCAAATACCTGTTGAAATCATTTAAATCCATCCGCAAGTTCTTTTAACTCACAGAATATTCGGACATGAAGGAAATTGACCAGCCCTTCAAATTTATCGAATAAGAGTAACAACAATACTTACAATACATATATGATTACGATAGTCAAACCAATTCCGTATTTGCACACAACTGCAAAGAATTAAAAAACTTATACCAAATGCCATAAATTTAACGCTAAGAAAGAAAACAGCAAGAAGAAAGAAATGTTCTTACCGAGTGCCACCGATATCATGCCTTGCAAGCCTTTGCAGCACGTCGATCTCTATCATTGCAGCTTCACGGTACTTGTTAATAGACCGTATGACTTTAATAGCCACCACGTCTTTGTTTTTATTATCAAAACATTCCAATACTTGCCCAAACGTACCTGTCACAATAAAACCCAAAGATGGAAAAGGGACGGATTAAACCTAAAGTATCGATTTTACCCAAAAGATACCACCAAACTAAGAGACTTCTTTTACCTGTACATTGGCATAAGGAAAAGTTATTACCTTTGAATAAAAGCACATAAATTTGCTGAACAGAAAGCAAGCAAGATGTACCAATCACAAGGATAGTAAACACTCATAAGGAAGACAGAACCAACCTTCACCCATTTTGCTGAGAATCTGATCTGCAAGCACAACAGAACAACCATATAAGCGAACCATGGGCTTCTACATGACAAAGTAGGATAATTTTCTGAGGATGCTTCTAAACTAAACCTAAATGGTTCATATACTTCAAAACATAAGACTCACATCGTGGAGTCAAAGTCTCTCCGATCACAAAGACGTAATGGCCATCTTTATCATCTGGCCTCCATGGAGGAGAGCCATGACGAGGAAAGCCACCATAGAACATGTTTGTGTAAACATAGCTGGGAATTGCTCCACTCGCAAACTCCGGACAGTAATATACTGGAGGTAGAAGTACCTGAAAGGATAGCAAAAAAAAAACAGTATAAATGTTCAGCTTCCCAATCAGAACAAGAAAACAAAATCTGAAGCCAAAGCCACTCCCTCGATCATACGGACATGGTAGATAATAAGAACGATATACTACATTTGTAATACCAACAAAAGCACGAAAACTAAACCGAATCACCACACAATTTGAAAGCCAAGCAAGATAGAACAGATAAACAATCAGCAAAATCATATTCCCATGGATCACAAGCGAAAGCCACAAAAAAAGCTCTTTTGCCATTAATACACATATATACGGAAAAAATTACAGAGAATTTACAAGGATCATACGCCGAAAAAGAAAACCCAAAACAAAAGAACAGCGCATTCGGCGTTAATACACATATATACTAACAAATACAGAGAACTCATACCTTAGGTAGAGGAAGAATCGGCGCCGCATCCCAAGCTAATCTCGGCCGTTTCCTCGGCCGATTATCGGCATTATTATGGGGAAATTCAACAATCCGTTGAGTTTCCAAGTTCATCACGATCGAATTACCTTTCTCACGATACCCACAGGTTTGCATAAGGCTTATAAATGCGAACCCACAGCCGAAATCCAAACACGGATATGGAAAAGGAGAAGGGAGATTTTGAGGGGGATGAATTCGAATCGAATAAGAGATAAGATTCGTAAATTCGAAACCCTAACAATCTTCAAATTTGGGGGATCTATCTATCTTCGGAGAATTGGAAAAAGGTATAGAAGATATGGAGCTTAAAATCTAACCGTGAATCTGCTTAACTCGAGAAGGTGGTTTAGTTTCTTAACTAGGGTTAGCTCGTGGGCCCCGGTAGAGTTTATTGCTTCTGGATAAATAAACTATATAATATACGGATATAAATATTGGAGTAATTATGACGACGCGCTTTATTCGCTTTTTCACAGCTTCCTAATGAGCCTATTATAGGCCCAATAACTTCCATCTCGGAACGGATATAATGGGCCTTTGATAGGCCCAATAACTTCTTTTTTTTTGTCCATTTTTGCTGTCGTAAGAGGAGCCAGAGCCATCTCGGAGGGAACCACCGATAAAGACAGCCATTGTCGGCCTATGAATTTGTCTTGCAGGAGGGGTGTCTCGAGAATCATCGTACGAAGTTTTAATGTTTTCGCCAATTCCCATGTTGTTCAATCATGGAATTTCCTCTCCGAGAATCCCGAGTTTGAGGAATCGGATCGAATCCGCCATGCCCACCAAGTGTTTGACGAAATTCCCGAGATGGATGTCGTTTCTGCTACGGCAGCGATCGGCAGCTTCATGAAGCAAAACCGACATGAGGAAGCGATATGTCTCTTCAAAAGATTTTTTCATCTGGGTATCAGACCAAATGAGTTCACATTTGGCACAGTGATCGGTTCGTCCACATTACTGAGGGATGCCAAATTGAGCAGGCAGCTCCACGCTTGTGCGTTGAAGATGGGTATGTCTTCGAATGTGTTTGTCGGAAGCTCAGTTCTGAACTGTTATGTCAAGCTTGCCTCGTTAGAAGAAGCTCGGAAGGCGTTTCAGGACACCCATGAGCCGAATGTGGTTTCAAGAACTAATTTGATTAGTGGGTATCTTAAAGATAACAACTTTGAGGAAGCTCTTTTATTGTTTGGGGAATTGGCCGAGAAGAATGTGGTTTCGTGGAATGCAATGATTGGCGGGTGTAGCCAAACCGGACGAAATGAAGAAGCTGTGAATTTGTTCGTAGAGATGTTAAGGGAAGGTATGGTGCCTAATGAATCCACATTCCCTTGTGCGATAACCGCAGTGTCCAATATACCTTCCCATGGAACAGGGAAGAGCTTTCACGCTTGTGCAATCAAGTTCTTAGGACAGCGGCTTAATGTCTTTGTCGGGAATTCTCTGATTAGCTTATATGCAAGATGCGGAAACATGGAAGATAGCCTACTGGTTTTCACTAAGCTACAAGAACGTAACGTTGTATCATGGAACTCCATAATCTGGGGATACGCCCACAACGGAAGAGGAAGCGAGGCTGTAGCCATTTTCGAGAGAGTCAACAAACAATCAAACCTAAAACCCAACAGGGTCACTCTTCTAGGACTGTTGTTTGCTTGTAACCACTCCGGTCTGGTGGACAAGGGTTGTTTCTACTTCAAGAAAGCTGTAAAAGATGATCCCAACTCAGTAAAACCCGAGCATTATGCTTGTTTGGTGGACATGCTCTCAAGGTCAGGGCGGTTCAAGGAAGCAGAAGAGTTTATCCATAATTTGCCATTCGACCCGGGAATCGGGTTCTGGAAGGCATTACTGGGTGGATGTCAGATCCATTCAAACAACCCTTTGAGCGAACTAGCGGCTTCGAAGATCATAGAACTAGATCCGAGAGACGTTTCATCGTTTCTTATGCTCTCGAATGCCCACTCTGTTGCAGGGAGATGGCATAAGGTGTCGGATATTAGGAGGGAGATGAAGGAAAAGGGTATGGTTCGTGTTCCGGGATGTAGTTGGATCGAACTCAGAGGTAAGGTTCGTGTCTTTGTCACTGCTGATAAGAACAAGGAGCTCAAAGGTGAGATTTATGGAGTCTTGAAGGTTTTGGTTGAGCACTTGAGTGAGTTTGATCCGTTTATTTCCGCCATTGATGATGACTTCTTGTACTGAATGTTTGTTCCTATAGATGAATCGTGAAATCATTGATTCAGTTCCATTAAGAGTTACAGAGAAAACTCTTCGCCAATTTGTAAGAAACCAACACAAAATGAAAAGAAATCTTCAGAATTTGTTGCTTAAAATTCTATTAAGGACTCCAAAGAGTTCAAATTTGATAACAACCTATACTTTGATAGGATTTATGCTATTAGCATTATTCTATATTTATTATGCATTTATTTAGATAGTTTTTATACACAATGTAATAACCACAATAAATAAATAAAAATATCACTATTGTATAATTTTGGATATTCTCTACTCGCCCAATTATGTACTTGGATACTATAAATTGTTTTTTTAAAAATAATCACCACCATCTAACCATTTTTAATCATGCAATTTGGAATGTTTCATTACATAATTATAATAGCAAAACGAAAAAAAAACGTTTTTTTTATTATAAAAGTTGGATTTCACAGTATTTTTTCCATTCTATGGAGACTAGAAAATCATTTTAGATTAGAGACCAAATCAAATGTTTTTTCATCCTCGGGATTAAAATCAGATTGTCCCAATTTAAGAAAAAACGACGAGGATTCCATTTTCGAAATATAAAAACAGCACGAAATTTTCCCTTTAGACAAATTTCTGAGGGTTCGAAGCTGTGGTGAAAAGCTGAAGCAGCCATGGCGAAAGCCGCCGCAACCTCAATCTCCATCGCGCCGGAATTGCGCAGGTTGTCTCTCACCAGGACCGCAGCTTCTTCGTCTTCGTCTCTTCGGTTTGGTCAATTCGGATCAACATATGGTGTCCGAAACCGTAGCCTTCGCATTTCCGCAGCTTCCATGAGCACCGTGGCTCCGGAGAAAATCTCTCCGGCATCTTTCCTTCATCAGAAGGAATCTGGAGTTCTTCATTTCGTCAAGTACCATGGCCTCGGCAACGATTTCATCATGGTACATCGTTTCGTCCCCTGTTTGGTTCCCGATCATTTTTCTTACATACTCTGCTGTACTACCAATTTGGGAATAGAACGAACGTTAGATACGGAAATCGATGAATATTGTACTCAGACACAAGAAATCACGGTTGATTGCGAGAAAGTTTTGGGATTTTGTGTTGGTTTTGGATTAGGTTGATAATAGGGATTCTTCGGAGCCTAAGGTTACCCAGGAGCAGGCGGTGAAGCTTTGCGATCGGAACTTTGGTGTTGGTGGCGATGGAGTAATCTTCGTGATGCCGGGGATCAATGGCACTGATTACACCATGCGGATTTTCAACTCCGATGGTAGTGAACCAGAGGTGACTCTCGTTTCTGTGCCATTTTCGATTTATCAATATTGGTTTGAGTTGATGAATCGGAGCTATATGCAATTGTGTTTTTGTTCCTTTAGATGTGTGGCAACGGTGTTCGATGCTTTGCCAAATTCATCGCTGAGCTTGAAAACTTACAAGGAAAGCATAGGTAATAGATATGTCTGAAACTCCGCTCCAGTTTGAGTTTTCTGAATCTTTTCATGCTGGTTGTAATTCTCTTGATTTTATTGTTTTCTGGGTTTGGCAGTTTTACGGTACAGACTGGTGCTGGCCTTATCATTCCGGAAATCCAAGAAGATGGGCAGGTACATCATTTGAATAGATGATTCTCCTTGTGTCTTAGGATGTTTTCATTCATGGGTTTAGACGATAAGTGAATCACTAGGTAAAGAGATTTGGCACTTTCTTTCAGAGTGTCATTGTTCACAAGGTGCTTACTGGATCCTGATTTATCCGACTACAGGTTAAAGTTGATATGGGTGAACCGATCCTTAGAGCACAAGATGTACCAACAAAGTTGCCAGGAAACAAAGGTGATTCTGTTGTTAAGGCGGAGCTAGTTGTTGATGGAGTATGCTGGAACGCGACGTGTGTTAGCATGGGAAATCCTCACTGTGTCACATTCGGCACCACTGGAGCTCAGGTGCGTGGTTGTTGGTCTATTCATTCAAATTTTCCTATCGGAATCAAAAGGAGAGGTTTTTCCTATATGGAGAAATGTAATGTTGTAATTTTGATATATGCATGGGAATCTGAAAGTTTTTCTTTACTTATGTGGGATTTTTCTTTGTCTAAACCAGAATCTGAAAGTTGATGAATTGAACTTGCTGGAGATTGGTCCAAAGTTTGAGCACCATGAAGTGTTTCCAGCTCGGACTAACACAGGTAAGTGGATGGATATTCATCCACAGATTCTTTCGAGGTTTCACTGACAGATCCTAAACACATCTTCTGTGTCATGTTGGGTTCTTGTCTCGAAGTCCATCTTACAGTTTTGCTTCTTTTAATTTGATCCGCAGAATTTGTGGAAGTCTTCTCGCGTTCTCATTTGAAAATGCGTGTGTGGGAGCGTGGGGCAGGTCTGAATCCCCTGAAATTTTCCAACTTTCCAGTCCATGCCTCTCTTTAAATTTTAAACATCACATTGTATCCTTATATGCTTATAAGCTTCCCGATAAACTGCAGGAGCGACTTTGGCCTGCGGAACTGGAGCTTGTGCTGTGGTTGTGGCAGCAGTTCTCGAGGGTCGTGCTGACCGGGTAAGTTTGGAATTTCACATTCGAAAGCATCTATGCTTGACGTTAACTAGAATAACAATCTGATACCATCTCCCAAATAGTATATTCTTCCTTAGATTACATGAATTTCCACCGAAGAAGATACACAAAAACTTGTATACAAAAACATAGTTGAAGACATTATATGAGGAGTAACTGCCGCGCCACGTGTGTATACATATGCACATACATAACGTTATAGAAACACTGGAAATTTCTCAAAAACCACCATTGGTAGGAACTATGTAGAGATCCCTAGGTAGTGAACTCTGGTGACTGAGATGAACAATGAAACATCTTATTCACCCTGACAAAACTTCCCCGAAATCTGAATTGCGAGGTTATATATAAACAGCACAACTCGATATTTAGATACACGGGTTTATGGCGATGGGTTTTTTCTGTTGTTGTCGCGGGTGGAAAACAGAAATGCAGGGTGGATCTACCAGGAGGGCCATTGGAGATAGAGTGGAAGGAGGAAGACAACCATATATACATGTCTGGTCCTGCAGAGGTTGCCTTCTTTGGAGCAGCTCCACTCTAATCTTGTCTGTGTTCAAGTCTCCTGGCTTTGCCATGTTGTCTTTTTAGTCTGTTCTTTTGTAATTCTTCTCTCATGAACTATAAAGCTTGAAGCTTTTTCATTGTATCCATCTCATGCATTTTGCTTTGTGGAGCTGTGCCAATACATTACTCAATCTCAACCCACTTCTTCTTTTTTTCCTTCTTTTGTAGGGATGTCAAGTTTCTCGATTCCGTTCGGTTATATTTAAATTCGGTTATTGTAGTTTTAAATAAACTATAATTATTCGATTTTTATATTAAACTCGATTAAATTCGGTTTAAAATTATTCATTTTTTAAGATATTTTTTATTTTTTGATTATTTTTTGTTGGATTCGATTTAAATTGTTTTAAAAAAACATAATCATTGTGTTCTAATCATTATATATTCGATTTGTTTAAGGTTATATGTTATTTGTTTCGAGTTTGGATTAGTTCAATTATTTAGTGACGAACCAAATTACCTTATTGAAACTATGTGCAATGATAATTTATGTTATATCCCATCTAGAAGAATTTGAATGTTTTGAATTTTGGATACCGTTCAAATAATTTTATATTTATTGCTGGATTTGGTAATAATAGACATAAATCTTCTCACATTGGATATAAAAATTTACCCTGATTTTTTCACCAATCATATGGATCTTTTTTTAAATCTTTGTCAAAATTAAAAAATCTTAAAAGATCGGCAAAATCAACCAGATATTTTATAAAGCTAAGTTTTTTAAAAATAATAATTAAGAGAAAAGTAAAAATAAATAAAATAATTAGGATGAATATGAAAAATCCTACAATTTATTGTTTAGCAATGAAGTTTTTGGATATTACATTTAAGTGGAATCAATTTTTAAAAAAAAAATTTCATCCGCCCAATCCTCCGAATCTTTCTTTTCATCTTATAATTTTTCCACATTCAAACTTTTTGTCCACTTTTGAAACTTGTGGGTCCCACCTAATTCAGACTCCAACGGCTACTACGCTCCAAGGACTAGGAGTAGAAGAAAAGGATCCTAACGTTTCTCTTTCTTCCTCCATTTCATTTTTTTCAAATTCTCTCTCAGAGTTTCAACACTCGAAACGTAGGAGAAGTAAACCCAGAACAGTTAGATTCGAAAAGTCGTGTTTTTTCGTTCCCAGATTCGGAAATCCCTTGCGTGGATCTAGGGTTCCTGTTCAGAGATTTGCCTCTGCTTTGGCGTTCCTTTGAGTGAGTAAATTTCCACCCTTTACGCTTGCTTTCCGGGAGAAAGTTGAATGTCGACGACCTTCATGAGATTCAGACTTTGAATCTTCTGATGATCTCTTTCATGGCTGTGTATTTCGATTCCCAGTAGACATATTTGATCGAATCTTCCTTGTCTTTACTCATGCTGCTCGGAGATTTCTACTTTTTTTTCCTGAGAAAGTTTCTCGATGATTTAGCTCTCTTAGGGAAATACTGGGTTGTTGGTACTTAGATGCAGAGATGGAAAGATTATGTTCTTTTTTCTCTGGAAATTCGTCAGATTACACCTTGGGTGAACCTTTAACAAGAAAAAATCGTCAGATTTGAAAACCCTTTTGAATTATGAAACGCACTCATGATTTGATTGATTAGGGATTTCTGATCTAGGAACCTTAAAGATCAATGTCGCTTACTCCAGAGGTTACGAGAAAAAGTGCTCTCGGTGTGAGCCCTTCTCCTGCCCCATTCTTCACCCCTCGCCCCGAGAGAAGACGTCTCGATTCTAACCCTACTCGTCTCGACAAAGACAAAGAAAAAGAGGTCAATGTCCAAGTTCTTCTAAGATGCAGGTATGGATGGATTTCCACAAACTACTTATTCAGTTCCACGTTTCTTGTATGATGTTTCTAAGGGTTTTGAATGATTCAGACTGTGAGCCATGTTTTACGAGATTGCTTGTTCACTACTATATGCAGGCCGCTGAGTGATGAGGAGCAGAAATCAAATGTCCCGAGAGTGATATCTTGCAATGAACAGAAGAAGGAAGTGACTGTTCTTCACAGCGCGGCAAACAAGCAAGTTGACCGGTTTTTCACTTTTGACAAGGTAATAGGAATGAACAGACTGTCCCGACATGTTTGTCTATCCGATTAGTAATATGTTTGGACTGAAACCCTCTTGATGATTAAAGGTTTTTGGCCCTAAGGCGCAACAACGAGCAATTTATGATCAAGCTATTGCACCGATTGTCCATGAAATCCTGGAAGGTTTTAGTTGCACTGTGTTTGCATATGGGCAGACAGGAACCGGCAAGACTTACACGATGGAGGGTGGGATGAGGAAAAAGGTACACATAATAATCTTTTCGACTCTGAATCTTCCACTCTGATTGTCTGATTTCCTGCTGTCTGATAGTGTCATTTGGAGTTGTTGTCTCAAACATAGGGTGGGGATTTGCCTGCGGAGGCTGGGGTGATTCCAAGAGCAGTTCGACATATTTTCGATACCCTTGAGGCCCAAAATGCTGATTACAGTATGAAAGTAACGTTTTTGGAGCTTTACAATGAAGAGATTACAGATTTGTTAGCTCCAGACGACAATTCAAGACTTATGGAGGATAAACAGAAGAAACCCATTTCTCTGATGGAGGATGGGAAGGGTTGTGTGGTAGTGAGGGGCCTCGAAGAAGAAGTTGTATACAGTGCTAACGATATCTATGCACTTTTGGAACGAGGGGCTGCAAAAAGGCGTACGGCTGATACCTTGCTGAACAAGAGAAGCAGGTTTTCTTTCTGAAATTCTCATTAGAAATGTCCGGATGGTACTTCACATCATAGAGTTTCTAATGTTGTTTATTCGTCTGGTTTGTAGTCGCTCTCATTCAGTATTCACAATCACTGTCCACATAAAAGAAGAGGCAGTGGGAGATGAAGAACTGATTAAATGTGGCAAGCTTAATCTTGTGGATCTTGCAGGATCTGAGAATATTTTACGTTCGGGCTCTCGGGATGTAAGTAATATTTAGATAAATGGCTCTTCTCCTTCAGTTGTGCTTAGAGCTTGTTTTTAGATAAGCACCAGAGCTGAAACCAACATGTCTGAATCTAGAGAAATCAGCTTTACTCTGAAAAAATGCCATATCAAAGATTAAATAAAAGCCATGGATTGAAAATTGCAGGGACGTGCAAGAGAAGCAGGAGAAATAAACAAGAGCTTACTCACCTTAGGCCGTGTTATAAATGCACTCGTGGAACATTCTCCACACGTTCCCTACAGGTTTCCACTGTCTATCCCTTAGTTATGTCCTTGTCATGATGATAACTCGTGTGTCTGAATCATTTTCATGGCTCGTTGTCTCCTCAATCCTTCCTTTTGCAGGGATAGTAAGCTGACGAGGCTTTTACGAGATTCTCTTGGAGGAAAGACAAAAACTTGTATCATTGCCACGATTTCTCCTTCTGCTCATTCCCTGGAAGAAACTCTAAGCACCCTGGATTATGCTCATCGTGCCAAGAACATCAAGAACAAACCCGAGGTTAGTTCGTTCTGCTAATTTAATCTCTCATATTCACCATCCTTCTAATCTAATCTCTTATCTACGCAGGCAAACCAGAAGTTCTCGAAGGCCGTGTTGCTTAAAGATCTGTACTTGGAGATTGAGAGAATGAGAGAAGGTCTGAAGAACAGTCTTTTCTCTTGTCTTTCATACGTACGACTCGATATAGTGAACATATTGTTATTGTCTTTTTACCGTTATTGCAGATGTTAGAGCTGCAAGGGATAGAAATGGTGTTTACATCCCACAAGAAAGATTTGTTCAGGAAGAAGCTGAAAAGAAGGTATGAACATCTTGATGTATAAATATCTCTTACAAAGTTCATGCCTTTTAACTAGCTTTACTTGTATACATTATAAAATACTACTCATTTAAATCTTTCTTCGATGATTTCAACATCTTCAAGGCAAGAATCGAGAGGGTGGAACAACTGGAGAATAATCTAGACCTGAGTGAAAGAGTACGTATCCTTCACCTTTTTCATGTCCCCATCTCTAATAAGCTCCAAATGAATTTTCTTCCTTCGAAGTTATGTTGATTCCTGTTTTATGCAGGAATGTTCTAAGTTCCGTGACCTTTATCTGTCTGAACAAGAGAAGTTACTGGACACAGAAAGTGAGCTTAAAGATTGTAAGGTAATTATGAAATTTTACAGGTTCTGCTTTCTTTTCTTGAGACTTTTCTTTCAACTACCTATGAGAATGTTCTTTCAAATTCATCATCCTTTATGTAGAGAAACCTTGATAATAGTAACAAGGAGTTGCTTGATCTCGAAGAGAATTACAAGGAACTTGTCTTAAAGTTGACTGAGAGGGAAGTCATCATCTCCAGAATGAAATCCTCTGGTAACAATCCTAATCCATGAAGAAATCAAATCCCTCTTCATTCTTTGTTCTTGTTTCTTGATTATCTTCTTCTTCTTCTTTTTTAACTAATGACAGAAATCTCATTGATCGACCGGGCCAAAGGGTTATGTTCTGAGCTACAACATGCATCAGACGATATAACTTCATTGTTTGCCAGATTAGGTAATCTCCAAGTTACCACGTATAGGATTGGAAATCGTACTTCCCGAGCTTTTTTCAAATGTGTTCTTTCAATTCTGTAGACCAAAAGGACAAAATGGAATCAGAAAACCAGAACAAGCTTCTGAAGCTTGGTTCACAACTTGATCATAACCTGAAAGATTTGCACAGAACTGTCCTTGGATCAATTTCTCAGCAACAGCAGCAATTGACAAGCATGGAAGAACATACCCGTTCATTTCTTGCCCGCAAATATGATGTAAGCAAAGAAGATACCGTCTCATTTACTCTCGAGAGATCTCTTTTTCTTCGTACTTTCCTTTTTTTTCTTTGGAACTTTGGATCATACTTGCATTTACACGCATCAGGCAACACGAGTTCTTGAATCAAAAATCAAGAAAACAACGGATGCTTACACTTTTGGAGTAGCAGCCTTGAAGGAACTTGCTGAAACGCTACGAAAGAAAGCATCCTCTAACATGGAGAAGATAAACTCCATTGTTGTTTCTCAAACAGAGGTTGTGGAGGAAGTAAGTACAAACAAGAAATCAATGAAAATGCTCACTTATTTTTCGCCTTAACGAAATTTCTCTGGTCATTATCAAATACTCTTCTCTTCACAGTTTCTGATTGCATCGGCCATGGAAGCTGCTAAAGTCACCCAAGACATTTGGAACTCTCTTAATGAGCAGAAGGAGCTCTTAGCTCTTGCTGCAAAACAACAAGAGCAGGTGAGTAATTAGATGAATTTAGATGATGATTTCTCGTAACATGTCTGAAAATTTCACCTCTATTTTTAACTATCCAGGGATTATTGCAAAGCATGCGATCTGCACAAGAAATTTCCAGCGTAACCTCAGCCTTTTTGAATAACATCTATGACCAAGCTCACGAGGTTATGGAGATTTCCAAAGCAAGCCATGCAGAAAAGTCAAGAAAGCTTTCTGATTTCGAGATGATGTTTAGGGTAAGTTTCTTGACATTTCTTGAAACTTAAACTAGATTTGTGCAAAGGGTTTACATGAAAACTCATCATGCTCTCTTACTACACAGGAAGAGGCTGAAAGAGAGGAGAAACAAGCATTAGAAGATATCTCCATGATATTATCAAAGCTAACCTCAAAGAAAACTGCAATGGTTAGTCTTCAATCTGATTTATAAAACCTCTTCCTTCCAGTGAATTCATATTATTGGTTAACATTCTACATGTCTGTAGGTTTCTGAAGCATCACGGAATATCCAAGAACACGAGATTCAAGAGAAAAAGAGATTGCTGGAACAGATGTCTGAAATGCAGAAAGTGTCGGTTCATGCCAATAAGGACTTGTCTGACTATGTTATGAAAGCCGGAAATCATTTCATGGAGAATATGGTATCATCTGCTGAATCAAGGACAGTCATGGAGAATTACATCCAAGAATGGTACACAATCTTATCTCTCATTGATTCGAACCGAACTGTCTTCATAATCTGTCTTTTCTTATGTAAGAACCCGTCTTTTTCCACTGACTTTTGCAGCATGGGAAGAGTTGATGAGTCTGAAGAGTTATTGAAGAATACTCATACAGGAATACAGAATCTTAATGCAAAGGGGCTGCAAGAACTTAAAGGCACAACAGAGTAAGTGACATTCTCACTCTATATATATATGTGCTACTTTCTTTACTTTTACGTTCTCATGCTGAATCTTCCTATCCTCACTTTGATAGGGATGCAATTGAAGCAGATAAGAGCCTGCACGACGAATTTTCATCCGGATTTTCTTCAATGGACACTTACTTAGTTGCTAGAACCGATGAACTTCAGAAAACTGTAAAGGGTAACACTCAGAATCATGATCTTCCACATGAAAACTGCAAAAAAAAAAAACGTTCTAACAGAAGAAAAACTGCTGTTTGTTTTGGCAGAATCTCTTATGGAAGACTGCGAGAACAAGGAGATAAGCGACACCATGACAGAAACTTGCATGAAACAGATTGTGTCGTTGCAAGAGAATCACGGAGAAGGCATATCAAATATCAGAAACATAGCAGAACAGTCTCTCATCAAAGACTATCTGGTTAGCCCTCCAATCCCTTCAAAGCTCTAACTGAGAAGATTGAGAAAACTGTCTTAATTATAAGATCGAGTCTTTTATTATATGACCAGGTTGATCAAAACAAGAAGGAAACACCGAAGAGACGGGTAATAACTGTTCCGAGCTTGGCATCGATTGAGGATATGAGAAGTTCATTTTCGAAGAATCTTAACGAAGATTACAACGTTTCTGAGAAGATTTCCACGAAAATGGGTCAAGAAGGAGGAGCCAACAGAACTCCATTCTTGGAAGTTAACTGAGTTTTGACCTAAGAATTCAGACAAAAGCTTCAAGCTTTTTTGTCTCAAGGTAATCATAGTATAACATTTTAGCTCATTAACTAATGAGTCTGAACTCTGAGGAAGAAAGTAGGAAGAAAATGCTCCCTTCTGTAGAAATCTGAGATAAATGAAGAGGTGTTGTCATGGATTACGTATGGTTAGAAGTAGGATCGGTTTTGGGAGCTATGATTGGTTGACCAAACCGATTGAACCGGTTTAAACCGGTTCACAAATAGCAGCCTATGTTGTTGACCGTTTGTACTTTGTACCACCGGTTTAGTGGAAGAAACAGACAGATTTTCCCATATCAAATTGGTTTAGATGTTTATCGTTAACCAAATTATATCGGTTTCTCATCATACAAGAAATTCAATTTTTTCGACTTAACTAGGATTCCGTCCACTGTGAAATGGCATTTGCTTGAAATTGGACCGACCGAATGCTTGGTTACGTAAATATTTATGTTTCTTACCGTACCGAATCCGGTTTAGCCGCCCTGTTTGTTCATGAAACAAAATATAATATAAAGTCAAAATAAAGCAAACCCGCCACGTATTTTGACTTTTATAACGCTTTTCAACGTGCTGCTTTGACTAAATAATTGGAAGATTATATCGTGGCCACGACTTCATCACTCATGACGTGAAAAGATGTATGTATATATGCGCAGATGCACATACAGTTGGACCGTGTGTGTATATATATCTGTATACATATATAGTTAGATTTTGACTTTCCTTACATATTGGACGTTCTATTTTATTTAGCCTCCCGCATGTTATTGCGTAGTTGGCGATTAAATCACGTGTGCAACTCATTTTTCAATTTATAACTTCTTTTTTTTTGTTAACTTCAATTTATAACTTCATTCGCTATAAATTACAAGAAAGTTTTTTTTTTTTTTTTTGGTTCTAGGGCTAATATTTTTTTAATGGAGAAAACTATTTAGCAATTAAGTTTATGGTTTCAAGAGAATACAAAAAAATTAATAATAAATATATAAATTTACGAATTTTAAACTCAACACGAAAAAAATACCTCGATTGGTTTTTCACCTAAAGATTTATGCTATTCAAGAATGAATGTATAAAAAAATATTTTTTAAGAAAATCTCATCAAATAGCACATTATTGAAAATAAAAAAGTTTTAGTTTATATAAAATTTAAATACTATTATACTTTCTATTTAGTTTGGATTTATTATTATAATATTAGGTAAGAACTAGGAAATCTAAGAAATATTATCTATGAACACGAGTGAATCGGTGCCATAAACCCAATAAGTTATAATATAATATGGCCTACTTGTTTAGAAACTTATTTAGATATATAGACAAGTGAATCTAAACTACGACCATATATACTTAATTGGTGGTTGCCATCCATACGCAAATTTAGTAAATAAACCAACTTGCAGACCATTACTGCATTTTGTTGACTGTAATTCTACTCTCGATTCACATTTATCCATTAGAAATTACCAAAAAAAAAACTATATGATATTATTACAGCTCACCTATAGCGACCGACGTGACTCTCATTCAACCAATCCACAAATGACGGAATTGCCCATGCTTTATAGGACTTAATATACACCGTCCGAACGATATATAAGGGTAATATCGGTATTCTTATTTGTCCAAGTCAAAAGCACGCAGCAGTACTAGTGCATTTGTATAATGTATAACGGTCATATGTGTTAGGAACTTTCGCCGACTTATTTCGGTCAACGGGAAAAAGTCAAATTTCCGAAGCTTTGTTACCATTATAAATACCATGCAAGCTCGTAAGCAATCTTCATTACAATCTCTTCACCTCTTTCTCGATTTTTTTTCCTTCCTTTCAAACCAAACCAAACCCAAAAAAACCCTAATCATTATTTCGTGTTTCAATTAGTTTTTTTACCGAACATGATGAGGAGAGAAAGATCCGAATCATTTGAAAAAACAGCCAAACCTCTAGATATCGCGAAATGTCTTATGATGTTATCTCGGACATTTGCAGCCACCGAGCCGAAAATGGTTACAGACCGGTCCGTCACATATGAAAACACAAACCATTTCGAATGCAAAACATGTAATAGAAAGTTTCAATCTTTCCAAGCGCTAGGAGGGCATCGAGCGAGTCACAATAAGAGGCCAAGATCGGAAAGCAGTGACCAAGACCAAGAACAACAGACAAAGAAGCATATCAACAACGATAAACAGAGACACGAGTGTTCCATATGTGGACAGTCATTCGGGTCGGGACAAGCCTTAGGTGGTCATATGAGACGACACAGAACGACCCTCTTGTCCGAGCCACGGGCCCTTGTGACCGAGCCACCGGCACGAACCCTTTATCCGACGGTTCATGGAAAGCATGTTCTGAAGCGATGCAATAGTAGCAAGAGGGTATTCTCTTTGGATTTGAATTTGACTCCATTAGAGAACGATCTTGAATATGTTTTTGGCAAGGCTTTGGTTCCAAAGATCGATATGAAATTTGTTAGTTAGTATCCTTTTTTTTCTCTAAGTCTTTGATTGTTTTATACTTTGAAAATATCCACGTTCTTTGATTATTATTATTTTTTTGTAATATACAGACAATTCATTCATAGTGAAATTATTTCATCATCGATTATGATTAGTTTATCTTATCGTCAAATCTGAGCGAGTAAGAGACATTTGAAAGTCATCGTTGTCGTTGAGAGATTACCTAAATATAATAATATTACATATATTTTTTATTTTATATCTTATTAACCATTTGAATATCAATTAAAATTTAATAGTTACCTATATCAAAATATATACATAGATGCATATATTTGTTGTATATTATTGAACAGAAAATTAAATACTAAATTATTTATGTATAAAATTCGTACAATATCATATTTTATGAACAGTTAAATATTAAATAAAAAGTTGTTTGTACATATATTGTTGTATTATATATATTTTTATATATATATATGTTACTTAATTGTCTATAAAACAATAATATTTAGATAAAAAAAATCATTTGATACATATTTAATTAATTGTTCACAAAATAACATGACAGTGCACAATAATTTAGTGTTTAATTTTCTATTTAATAATATATAACAAATATGATATTATACATACATCTATCTATATATATATTAATAGGTAATTTGTATATCATATTTACTTAGGTAGAATGAAGCTCAAACTTGTTGCAACCTTTGTTGTTTTTTTATTTTTATTTTTGGCAACTTAGGGTCAACAAATTCTAATTCTAATTGATACATGTGTTAGACATTCCATCCCACATGCATATCCTTTGGTACAAGAGGCAAATATGGTTTCAAATGTGTCTTTATTCATTGAGATTTAACAATAGAGAATAAGATGAGTTCAAGGTGTTGGCTATGAAATCTAAAATAAAATATAATTTATACAAAACCCAAAACCCTAGTTAGAACAATGTATATTCAATGGGCCTCAATTAAAATTCAATTTATTAATCCAATTAATTGGGTAATAATGAGCCCATTCTGTAGTATTCATCATTATCTGTAAAATAAAACAAAATAAGGTTATGTTCCAAAACTAGACATCGTAATTAAATCCGAATTTAGTTACCGAGATTCTATCAAATTGACAAAATAGAGTATTTAGTTTCAGACTGAATTTTCGAGCACGACTATTATTTTGTTTTTGAAAATATACACCAGCTCTAATTATATATCTATATACTAAAATGTCAAAATATAATTGAAAATATCAATTGCTAGTTATGGTTAAGGGATTATATACTACTAAAATATCAATATATATATATATAAGATGGTCTTTTTTTATAACTAGTAGACCTTCGACCTACTTAATATTTTTATATCTGGAATTAACCTTTTATCACGTAATTCTTTGTGTTGCATTTTTTTTTTCCACCAATAAAATCGAATTTATGATTTTAATTGACTTTGTCGTTCTTAACCATAGTTTTTAATCCCAAATATATAAAATATAAATGTGAAACAAATAAAAATATAATATTATGATTTAAACAGTGGGCTTAATTGGAAGCTCGAACCTGTTTCAACAAGTCAACCATACAAGCGGATGGATTCACGGGAGAGATTTGGACATTGACCAAATTATTATATATATATATATATATATATATATATATATATGACTTTGAAATGCAAAAATGGTGAACCATAGGTTCTCCATGAAACCCAAAATTTAAAAAGAAAAGCAACTTGAAATGGATATTAACACACACACACACACACACATATATATATATATATATATTGTTCTAGAACCTGAATAGTTAAACAACTCTATCACTATTATATTATGATTTAACCATCAATTCATTCCTCTCCACGTTTTTATAAACTTAGGTAGTATCATTAGATAAATTAAATATTAAATTCTCTATCAAAAAGTTTCAAATAAAAAACACTGATATATTGGTCCAATTAGTCTCACACACACACCTCCTCACCTTTCCTTATAAATCCATCAAAGAGACCGACCATTTGGGTATTAGTCTACGAAGCAACGCCTCCTCCAAAAACGTCGTCGTATCATCGTGCAACGTCTCTTCTCCGTCTTCCACATTTTCTCGGACCATTTTCTCTCCCCCCCAAACAAGAAAAAATCAGGGAAAACGAAAGATCAGAGAAAATTGAAAGGGGCCCCTCTCCATTTTCTCTATTCACTTACAATCATGTAAGTATAGCTTTTTCATCCACTTCCTCCTGTTTTCGTTTTCAAAGCTTCGATCTTTATGTCTCTCTCTCTGGCCATTCTCTGCAATTATTGCAACCTGCTTGAGTCTGTAATCTTCGAATTGTTCCTTTACGATGTCGTTTTCGGACAACACTGTTCGTGTTTCTGATCAATATTGTATGAATTCACCAATGTCTTCGTTTGACTGTTCCAAGTGTCTTCTGGTTCGTTTTCTCTCTTGATTTCTCCATGAAAGCTCTGTTTCTTTACAATCTCCTCCAACACCGCTCCACAAAAAGAAAGAAAAAAAATAAACGGAACAAAAGGGTTTATCTTCTTCAATTATGAAGATCTCATTATCGCCTTTCTCTGTCACAGAATGGGTTCTTTTAATCTGCATCACGCGTCCGTACACACATCCTTATATACATACATACATATAACCAATATATATGTGTGTGTATGTATGTATATTGTATCTATCATCCTGGACTGATTTCCCAACTCTCTTTTTATCAGGTTGGCTTTTTTTTAACAGATATTTTTTCTTCATCCCTTTCCTTTTCCCTGCTATCTGTCTCGAAGCTAAGTTCAACAATTTAGGGGGAAAAAACAATGATAAAAATCAAAACTTTTCTTGATGGGTCGATCCAGATTTATATATTTCACATCCACAAAAATGTGGGGAAAAAATTAGAAACTTCGAATTTTTTATATATATATATATATATATATATATATATAACTATAAGTCTATATGTTCCATCCACTCTGTCTTCCTCTCTGTAAAGGCAAGTTCGCTGGCTTAATCCAAAAGCCTTTCTTTCGATCTACAAAAAGGAAGAACATGTCATTTTCCTATTCTTAATTACACGTATTTTATTCCGACATGATGCCTCTTTTTTTTTTTGTTGCCTAAATGTTTTATTTACGTTCTTTTAATTTCAGTTCTTGTTTTTGTATGATCTCCCTGCAACTAGGTCTTTTAAATATCCCGAATTTCATCATTCGTACTGTTCTTAACTTCTTATCCATTTATAAGATGGCATCTTCTGTTTTTCTACTAAATTTTCTTGTCCCGACAACTAATTGTTTTTTAGTTATTTTATTTAATTATATTCTTGAACCTCGTATTAATATTCTCGTTGCCTCTCTTGAAATCCAGATTCCGATCGGTCGTCATAATCTCGACAACGGTGGAGAGAAAACGGCAGAGCGTTCGATTCCGGAAACATGGGGAAGAAGAACTTCAAGTCCAAGGTGTGCGGTTGAACTGCCTGTCGTTTTTTTTGCCTTCGTGGGTAAAAAAAACAGCGTGGTCTTCATGTGGGTTTTCCCTTCTTTTTTTTTCAGCCGTCATGGCCGAGAACCGTCGTGAGGAAGTGGCTGAACCTACGGAGCGGTGCCTACGAATTTCACTCCGATTACGCCGTTAGAGGTGAGACTCTCCTGCCGTTTCGGCTTCTTATGTTCAGAATTCGTGCCGTCTCCTTATTCCGACGACTTACATGCCGTTTCCGCTTCTCGTGTCCTGAACTCGCGCCGTCTGGAATATTCCGGCGACTTAACCGGCGTTTTTGTTTTCCAGGGATAGTAGAGCCGATGAGAAAGAGTTGCTCCGACGTGATCGCGGCGGAGGGTTTTCCGGGTAAATAATAATAAATTGAAATAATAACATTTTTGGATATTGAAACGGCGTCGTGTCATGAGTCCGTACTGAAATGGGTCAGCGTCCGTACGATCTAACTGGAGTCTTTAACAGCCGTCGGATTTAGACATCTATGATTAGTCCGACGGGGGAAACAAAAGTAAAAGGGAACTGAGATTTGCTTCTACTTTTAGTTTCGGGTTTGGTTGAAAAGGAGACTGATAAGATTTGGTTCGAGATCTGTCAGCCACGTGTACGGTGGGAGATCATCATGTTTCGCCACCTATTAAAAGTCTTCAGTTTAGGTGTACTTGCTCTTTCACCAGTTTTGATTTTTATTTTTTATTTATCATACATCTCGTAATTAACTGTGTTGTCTTTTTTTGGGGTTTATAATAGGGTGGTCGACGGAAGAAAATGGAGATATAGAACAATACAAGGGTGAACCGGATGTGCCACGTGGCGATGATAAACTCGATCTCAAGTAATAATCATAAAAACAGTAATTATTTAAATCTCCAAACCATTTTTGTGAAGGGTGTTCTTACACATATTTTTATCGTTTTTTGGAAATGAGATAGAATGTTCGTGGGGACATGGAACGTGGGAGGGAAGTCGCCACATGAAGGATTGAACTTAAAAGAATGTCTGAAATCTCCAGCACCGGCCGACATTTACGTTCTCGGGTATGACATCTCTTTTCCCATAAAATAATAATGTAAATATTACATATGTTTTGTGTATGTATATGTAGACAATATGTAATTATAATTATATAGATATCAATAAAAAAATATATTAGACGTTATCCAGAGTCCTAATTTTATCGTCGAATTACCTTTACGAACAACAACCAATTCGTATCCAGAAACCTAGAAAAATATTTAGGGTTAAACCCTTATATATGTATATAATTCAAATGTTGTTGACTTATTGTGTGGAAGAAAAAATATTGTTGAAATTGTCAATTTAGAATATATATATAGTATTCCTATTTCTTATTTAATTTGTTTTCATGTCGTGATAATTTGTCTTATGTAAAGAGAGTTGGACGAAATATTAATATAATTTATGATTTTGTTTTCTTAGGTTTCAAGAAATTGTGCCCTTGAACGCCGGCAACGTTCTAGGAGCCGAAGACAACGGGCCGGCTGCCAAGTGGCTATCTCTGATTCGTCAAGCCTTGAGCAACAACAACAACAACAATTTATCCCAAAACGACCCCGAACTTCTTAGAAATCAGAAACTCCCCCCAAAATTTATGAAATCTTCATCGCAACCCCAATTCAGCTTCTGCGACTTGCTCTCAAGGGAGGATGAACTAGTCAAAGAGAATTCCGAAAGATTTTTGCGCTCGGACCCTGATCTTCACGATGAAACTTCACAAAGCCCCGAAAGTTTCATTTCGAACAATCAAGCCCCTCGCCGCTATTGCCTTGCAGCTAGTAAGCAAATGGTGGGGATTTTTTTGTGTGTTTGGGTTAGAGATGATCTTTGTAAACATATTACCAACCTCAAGGTTTCATGCGTCGGTCGTGGCATCATGGGATATCTCGGGAATAAGGTATATTATATTACCGATTTCACACATGATTCAATCGATACAACTTTGATTCATAGGAGTATATAACAGTATACTGACCATATTCTTGATTTGTTTTTAAATTCTCTTGTAGGGTTCGATATCTATTAGCATGTCATTGCACCAAACCAGTTTATGTTTTGTTTGTACACATTTGACATCTGGAGAAAGAGAAGGCGACGAATTTAGAAGAAACTCGGACGTGATGGAAATACTGAAGAGGACAAGATTTTCTCGTTCTTGTAAAGATTTAGGACCCGAGACAATAATGAATCACGAGTAAGTAGTACTTAGTCGAATTCTATAGGTTATTATTGTTATATACTTAGTACGTTAGAGAGATTTTATTTCTAATCTTGGTGGTTTTATCTGTGTCCAAAAAACAGCAAGGTAATATGGCTTGGAGATCTGAATTATCGGTTAAGGGCGAGTGGCGGCGACGTCCATGAATTGCTCAAGAAAAATGATTGGGAATCACTTTTAGAGAAAGATCAGGTGAGTTAAATCGAATTTATAAACAAGAATGATGTAATGAAACTATCGATTTTATTCATAAGTACATATATGAATTGCATATGCAGCTAAAGATAGAGCAGAGAGCCGGAAGAATATTTAAAGGGTGGAAAGAAGGGACGATATGTTTTGCACCGACGTATAAATATACAACGGGCTCGGACGATTACGTCGTTCATACGTCGAAATCGAAGGACAAACGCAGAATTCCAGCTTGGTAAGCTTACAATATCTTTCTCTATATTTCCAAGGACTATAAACCCTAGTTCCATGGATGATTTTAATATATATTCGGATATATTAAAGAGTATTTCACGATCTTTTTCTTCTTTTTGTAACTTCAATATTGTGACGTAAATTTGGAAAAAGAATGATAATATCAACATATGATGGATGACCATGACATAACGTTTTGTTATGTTTCTATACTTCAGGTGCGATCGAATACTATGGAAAGGTGACGGGTTGAAACAGATGATGTACGTGAGAGGGGAATCGAGATTCTCCGACCACCGACCGGTTTACTCGTTATTTTCAGTTCAAATTGATTTGGTTAAGGATCATCTAAACCGGAGAAATAATCCGGTTATCAAGAAATGTGTGGCCAAAGTTCAAGCCGAAGAGCTCTTTCTGATCTCTCGGGCACAAAGCTGTATAGGCACTAAGCCTAGACTTGTACCGTTTGCTTCGTGAAATTCCTTTTTCGCTTCTCCTTCAAATACCCAATTGTAAAGATACACGTGGAGATTTTGCAGACGGTGTGGCTGAGCGACACGTGGATAATCTAAGGGTTGAGAAAACATGGTGGGCCAGGTGAGCGAGCGGGCCGAATTGGCCCAATCAAAATTATCGATTTTTTTTTTTGGGAAAAATGTTAATATTGTGTTCAAGTCTCTTTAAATTTAAAATATATATTGGGTTTGTATATATACAAATGGTTAACATATTCACCAAGATTGGTATCCATTATCTTGTTTCCAAAAAATATTTGTTGTATAATATCTCTGGATCGCATTAATTGTAATTTAAAAAAAATGCCCAAATACCTTTTTTTTTCTTTATTTAACATGATATATATAATCTTGCAAAATATAAGGGCCACGATTTTCAAGGCCCAATGACCTTTTATGTATGGGCCGGGCCGCATTTTATGAGAAGTTTTGGAATGACTTGCAAACTTTGATCCCCGTTATTAATCCGTACAGCAGTGATTTCCGAATTCGCTTGAGAAACGCCCTCCGCATTGGTCCTTGCATCTCCGGCGGTTTCCGATCATTCTTCTGCCGGGAGACTTCCTCGACAACCGGCGGGAAATGGTGCTTCGATCAGAGGTGTTTCGACATCGAAATGTGTTTCCGAGTCTCTCTGTGCGTGTTTTTCTGAATTTAATGTTCCAAGATTCAGAAAGTCGTGTTTTGTGTCTTTGGAATTCAACAAACTGATTTCGGTGAGGTTGCAGTTGTTTTTTCTGATGTCTGAATAGCGTTTTTGTGATGCAATTGGCAATGCGGAGTTGAAACTAGCTGGATTTAGTTGCTACCGCTTTAATTTATTGGAACTCTTCGGCCTTTCTGTTTGAATTTCGCACTTCTATAGATGTTCATTGAGCTGAATTAGTCAGATTTCGAATTTAGGGCTAGAGTTTGATTTGAATATCTTTTTTAATAGGGCAAACTTTAGGGGAAGTGAATGATTGATGGGGAAACGCTCTGTCTTACGTCAAAGCTTTGTGACTAGTCACTGTAATGTGTTGGTAGGAGGGTTTTGCTGGGGGTTCCACATATTGCTACATGAACGGACATTCGTCTATGGATTTTGTCTGATTTATCTTAATTTGTTGAAGTTCCTGAGAAGCTATCTTTGGTCTCATTGATTGTTTCAGTTCAAAGCAATATTTTACTTGCGTCTTGAATCAAAGCATAAGTGATGATGGTATTGGTCCCGTGATTATTCTTTCCATTGCAGTTATCTAATGATCTGTTTTTCTCTATCCTTTTTCCAACCCAAAGTCTATTGCTGGCGTTATGGGAAGGACGAAGGAAAGGAAACCAAAGATACTGTGAAGTATCTTGTTTAAGTTGTAAGACACTGTTACCTTCGTTAATTTTTTGTGTATAAGTTGAATTTCACAAGATCCTGTACTCAACAATGATAACTGCATGAAATGGAAATTTATCTTTTTCTCTTAAAATTGAGGCATAATGATACAGAAGCAGGGGACTGTTCTTATATTATCTTCTCCATAACTAAAGGAGAAATCTCTTTTTTGTCTACCATGTTGTGTATGAAGTGATCTTCATGCATTATCATATAAAACGCTACATCTTCTATTTGTTTCTTTTTCTTGTTTGTGTTTTGGAGATGCTCACTCTTTGTCATGAAAGCGACTCCAAACCTTGCAAGGTTTTAACTGATGGAGTCTGACTTCAGCGGTGTTACAAGCTAACCATCTATAATTCAGCTGTCCAAACTTTTATAGGATATCTACATGGAAAACATGGAGAAGATTTCAGCCTCTCATTGTTGTATAATTCTTTAGGCCGTGTAAAACCCGTATCTTCTTCTCGTTGCTCAGAAGTTTTATGCATGTATCACGGCTTGGGCTTGAGTCTGATGGCGGCCGGCTGATTGGTTATCACTAATCTCTCTAATGTGAATGGATGAATTGTAGAAAACGATTTCCGGGAGTTTTGAGTGTAAAAGCTTATACTTTCGGAAGAATTTTACGTTTCTGGGGTTTCTTGCCGACTCAAAGGTAACAACTTCAGACCGCAGGTACGGAAAACAAATCAAGGGCAGTAATTATTTCATTGAGTATTGCATGAATCCAATAGTTTCATCACCTTTTTTTTTGTCTATCTATTCCTCTTGGATGGTTATTTCTCCTCTCTCAGGGCAGTTAGTATTCGACTCTACAGTTGCTCCGGAACATTATTGGACAAAAGATGAAACTTCTACGCACCGTGAATCCTCCATGCAAAATGGTATCTGATACTTTGTAAGTTAAACTGTTTCTGTAACTGTTTTTCTTCGTTCTTGTTCAGTGTTGACATTTCTCTCTTGTTCGTTGATCGCGATGACTTCGTGATCGAGACTATTACCGTTCATTTCTAGTTTCGGTTGTGCCGATTCTTCATTCGGATACTCGTAATCTTTGCCTTTACCCCATATCACAAAGTATAATCCCGCACAAATAACCACTGCACCGAGAACCCTGCCAAAAGAACAACATCTTTTCATCAGTCTTTCTGTTTGATGATCATGAAACTTGTCCGTTTTCGTTGCTTTACCTTCCGAGGTACATCTGCTCGGCGAAGATGATGGATGAAATGAATGCAACAATCACCATGCAGAGCGGATTGAAGGCTGTAACGAACACTGGGCCTCTGTCTTTCATCACGACTCCTCCGATGTAATAAGCAAGTCCCGAACATACGATTCCCTTCATTCATAGATACACACGATTCTTTATTTTTTTTTGTTTCGTTCGCCTTTATGCAATTTGCATCATGTGTTGTGAGAAGGTGAAGATACTTACACTGTAGGTGGCCGTAAGAAGTTTGGTGTCCCAACCGATTGCCCAAGCGCCCGGATGCCCTTTTTCCATCACGAGAGCCAGAGCCGTTCCCTCGATCGTTCCCATCAAGCATATCCACGCCGTGAGAGAGAGCTCGGCCGGGTAAGTTCTCAACGTGATTGCCTGAAAGAAAATAAGGCATTTTCATTCATTTGCATCCTCGTCTAATAAAGTTTTAAGTGGTTAATAATATTCTAGTTGTTTGAAACGATCATCCGATAAGTATGTTTCGACGTTTTTTAAAGCCTTGCTTACCTGTAGAACCATGAAACAGGCGTAGCTGAAGCACCCTATAGTGATCAACACAGCGCCTTTGATCGCGCTATGTATATCGGTCCCTTCTGTTCCGTCGTGTTGCGGTGACGGGCCCTTTGTCCAGAAGAGGTCGAGAACCGGACCCTTCACGAGCGTCATCATCATGGCTCCAGCCACCGTGGCAGCTGTCCCGATGATCTTAGCCGCACTCCTGATGCACCGTAGGTTCACTCTCTCGAGTCTAGCCACAAGAGTAAGTAAAATTAGTAAATTACTTCATCTTCATCAAATTTAGGGGCGTTGGTTCGCTTATGCATAAAGCGAACCAAATCTGATATAAAATCGAATCTAATATAAAAAAACCAAAATCAAACTTGAACTAAAAATCGAAATGTTCACCCCTAATCAAAATCATATATTCTATGTTTTTCCCCGAGGTACAAGAGGTAAACCCCAGGGAGGAGGAGGAATCGGGCCATGTACCTGAAGATATAGGCGAGAACGAATGTTATAGCGGGCAGGACGTTGTACATGGCGGCTGCGAAGGTGGCAGTCGTGTATTTCATCCCGAGATAGTACAAGTTCTGATCAATCACCGGCCTAATTCACGTTGAAAAGAACGATCAGATATCGAACCCGAAAAGAGATCATCGAGTTTGCAGGAAAAAAAAATTTACTCGAGTAGGCCGAGAAGAGTAATCTGTATGAAGATCCTCATTGTCATCTTCGTCCTCACTTTCCTGTTTCACACAGAAACGATGATAAACTCAAATGAATCTAATCTCTGTGTTTGGTCTCGTAGCTTCATGTCTGAATAAAATTATCTAAGCGATTGAATCTATTTTTGTTGGTTTGTGTTCATAAATATTATATTATCTTATTCATATACGAGGGAAGTCGTGTTATATTATATTATATCAATTAAATATATTCCTTCATATTTTTATATATATTCTCACAAAAAAAAAAAAGGATGGTACATAAAGATAAAACAACAAGTGAATCAAAAGTTTCAAGAATTAACGGAAACACTTATGATGCCCCCAAAGCTCACGTTCCATGCATGACGACGAAACCACAAAACTCAAAACAAACGGTTACTACTACTAGTCTACTACTACTGCCTTTTTAACAATAAATAAATAAATAAATAAAGATTGAAGTTCTCGAGAATGTAAAAAAAATAGGGTTTCGAAGGGAAAAGAAAACTTTGCCGTAAGATTGAATGATCATATAAATGATTATTATATAAACAACGCAAACCTTGAAACCAAGAAAGGAGAGATATTATATACAGATATAAAAAAATATTTACAATTACATGAAATATATCATAATAGTTCTTTCAGCATATATTCTTTAATTTTGTGTACAAATTCATATTCAGGCAAATTCAAGCGTTGAAAGTATATAGTACGTACGTAACGTATATACACATAATTAGGACGTGTAAAATGGTAACCAATTAAAGTGATCACCAAGGCGATTATTCAAACATGCTTTTCATATGATAATTATACAAATTATATTCTTAGATGTTATTAGATTTTTCATATCATAGCATAGGCGATGACTGTTCTATTTTTGTTCCTGAATTATGAACCATTCCCTATAAGAGAATTGAACCAATAACGTTATATTATGACTTGAAATCAGTTGAACATATATGTATATATATATATCATATATGCAGATTGTGTACGATATTGCTTACTCTCAAAGTAAAAAGAAAGAAAATTATATATATATATATATATATATAGTATGTACTTGTCGAAGTAGAAGGCGAAAGGGGCGATGATGAAGGTGGCGACGGCGTGGCGGTAGACGACGAGGACGTAATTACTCATCCCTTTGTTGAGAACTGCTTTGGAGAGAATATCCATTCCCGCAAGACCCACTTGCAGAAACACCACCGCCATGAATGGCCTCGCCCTCTCCATGCACTCACCTCTCTTCTTCTTCCTCTCCTCCATTGTACTCTCTCTCTCTCTCTCTCTCTCTCTCTCTCTCTCTCTCTCCCTTGTTTGATTATACAAAAGGAGGAGAGTGGTTTAACGTTTTCTTGAATGAGTTGATAATGCTCCCCGGTTTCCTCTTTATATAGGAAAAATAAGGGTGACGTAAAATATTTGCACTGTTGCGTATATGAGCAATGGGTTAAATACCATGTGTTCTTATTGCTTTTTGTTGGTTTATGTTTTTTTTTTTTGGGCAAAGGCTTGAATTTTGTCGCCTTTTCTTGCCCCACCACCAAACGAGCAATTAATGAAAGGTTAATCCATGTATTACCATATACTAAGCATAAAGTTTGGGAAATTTTATATATTTTGGTGATAATTTGATTGACAGTCAGGTTAAAAAGAACAAAGTTTTTCATTTTTCTAATATTGGTGCCAGCATATATATATATATATATATATATATATATATATATATGTATGTATGTATGTATGTTTGTCCCTTTTAATATATATATATACGTATAAATGTAAACTGTCAGTTTTTAGTTTTTGCTAATCAGTGTGACCAATCTACTTATAAATGCAAACTTATTTCTGATATACGCAATATAGCTGACGCACCTAGAAAAATCCATAAATAGGGGGCAAATATAATTTTAATATGGGGTATTTATAAATTTATAAGATTTATAAAGAAAATTAATTTTTTTTAATAAAAGTAATGGAGGTAAAGGACTTCATTGTCATAAATATGGGTCCGCCTAATTTTCATATCTTATATGTTTTTGTGTTATGTCTATTAGAAAAAAAAAAATCTACAGTTAAAACCAAACCAATGTTAATTTAGTTAAATATATATTTGATTGATGGTTAAGGATTCGATTCATTCGGTTAGCAAAATTAAGAATCTCTTGAACCAAACCCTATTGTTTATGGCATTGTTCTTTTGCCTAACTTCTGGTCTCTGTGCTTTGATGTATCACATTCTCTTCCAATAAATAAATAAATAAAACCACGAGGAATGATATACGGATGCGTCTTGGTGGAATAATTATTGGTACGATTTTTTCCCTTCATTTATATTTATTTTTAAATTTCTTATGATTCTACACTTTAATTTTTTTATTTTATTTTGTGGAATAATCATTGACGTAAGTGCGTATAATTGCCACTGTTGCGGGGGGTTTGCCTTTCCACTACTGTTTATATTTAGCCACTCGCTATTATGGTGGAATCAATCGCTTTTGTTATTATCTAATATTTAAAAAATAAATAAAATAAAAATTTATAAAATAAGATTTGATTGTGCCAAAAGGAAAGGAATATCGATTCATTTCCCATCAAGAGAAAGTTCTGATCCAAAATTCTGCACTCCCCCCTATGAATATTCACTATTAAAGAATCAGAACTAGGGTTTCTTTATATATATATATTGTATTTAGTAGGGTATTAATATTAACAAATGAACCGTTTTTTATTTGAATACTAACCAAATTATCATTGAAATATATGAATTTTCCAACTATTTAATTGATTTCTTAATTAACTTTTAATAACATAAGCATTTTTTATATATATAATAGTGGGTGGTAAGATTTTATCTAATTGTAATTATCCTCAAAGCATATAGTTAAAAAAGTATCTTGTACGTAGCATACATACGTACATACATACATACATACATACATACATACATACATACATACATACATACATACATACATACATACATACATACATACATACATACATACATACATACATACATACATACATACATACATACATACATACATACATACATACATACATACATACATACATACATACATACATACATACATACATACATACATACATACATACATACATACATACATACATACATACATACATACATACATACATACATACATACATACATACATACATACATACATACATACATACATACATACATACATACATACATACATACATACATACATACATACATACATACATACATACATACATACATACATACATACATACATATGCAAGCATATAATTGGAATTCTTCACATACTTATACTGTTTCCTTAGAACCCTTAATTAAGATTAGCGAAAACTTACCATTGATTATGCAATCATAATTACGCTACTAATTAGTGCTTTGATTACATGTGCATAATTAAGTATGTTTCCCACACTCTCAAACAATTCCTTAATGCATGTTGATTAGATTAATCAGATCTGATCACCATAATATATTAATCTCCATCTAGAAGGACAATAAGAAAATAAAAGAACATTAGTGGATAACGAACCATATAACATATATATATACATATATATGTGCGTTTTTATCACATAATTATCTGTGGATTAATTATGTGTAAGATTTCATTTAATTCTCAAGTCGTTTGTGTTAACTCAGTTACCAAAATTTTGTGGCGACCCTACATTGCGTATAAATTGGGTCCAGTCTATATAAATTTCGTGTATATCTCTCTTCTTTTCTTTCTTGCTGGATATATATATTGCAATATTTAACAAAACAAAATAGTTTACATTTTATATACAAACTCGGTACTTCAAAATATTTTTTTTTAAAAACGCGCATATACCTAAAAAGTTTATTCGTTTGAACCAACTGATATGCTTTATTAAAGAATACACCAAACAATATTTTTAAAATTGATTGCATTTTATATCCTAAAAATATTATATATATATATAAAAGAGGAAATAGAGATTTCAAATAAAAAAATTAAAATAAAATTATAGAGTTTAATTTGATGGTGATACACAATTTTGATTTTAATTGAAAAATAGTTATGTTTTTTAATTTGATTAGAATATCTTAGATTTTAAATACGATAAGAAAATTTTTTCATCCACAATTGTTTCAATTTTCTAAAGTTCCTTAAAAAAGTTGAGCTCATCCAGGCTTAAAATCATGGCAATGAACACTATCCTTAAAAAAACAAGAGGATATAATTTAGAAAAATCCGTAACTATGGATCCTTGAATCATTGTCCAAATATGTACCAACTCTATGTTTCGCTTTTCCATAATATATATATATATATAGGGTTTCTAATCATGAAAAAAAATATTCATCATCTCGAGGGTTTCCTAGTTTGGATGGACTCTTCTAAAGATAACCCAAGCCACATACATGACGTATACATATATATATATATATATATATATATATGTATGTATGTATACAATGTGTCGAGCAAAACCTTAAACTTGCTTTGTGAGAGCCAAAAGAGGAGGGGATTATTATTATAAAAATTTTGAAAGTGAAAAAGCATAGATTCCGTGTGGTGCAACCTCTAGAGGATATAAAGAGAGTGATGAATGAAATTAAATGAAATGGAAAATAATTGGGAGATGGGTATGCTGTTTTTTTTTTTTTTTTTTTTTTTTTTTGCATTCTCTTTCATTCTTTCTATTATTAAAGGGACGATAAGTCTCTTTGTAACTCCATTTTTCAATCTCCTTTTTCGCTACTGCGCAAAAAAAAAAAAAGATTTTGATTTTGAACAATATGTTTAATGATTTTTAGATATAGTGTAAGATGACGTCTGGAATTTGGATAATATCTTCAAGTATATATATATATATATATATATATTTGTGGTATATAGTTAATGTCGAAAGCGGATAACAATAAATTGATAATGAAAGAAAAAAGTATTAAAATAGTCAGAAAGAAATTATTTTCGGATATATGACTGAATCTATGAATCGAGTATCTAAAAATCAGATATTTTATAACGTTGAAATGAGTTTGGATCGACAATTATGAGAATCTAATTTTCATATTCAATGTCGAACGGTGAGAAATTCGTATAGGATTAGAGTTAGGATTTGATCATTTCGAGACCGGTGAATTAATTATTTCCATAAATTCCAAATTACATTTACTTATTTATAGCATATGTATGATATGTCATGTGACATGACATATATATATATGAATGATTAAGTTATAAATTGAATGGTCAAAGGCACCAACGAAAAAATTTCATGGTCGTCTTCTCATGTGTCCCAAATCTCCTTTTTTTTATCACTTCTTTTGATTTTATGCATTATTGGACACTAATGCTTTGGGAGGTCCACATTCTTAAAATCATCATTTCCTATTTTATTTGTAACTAAAATTATTTTGTTTGGTTTTTTGAAGAAAATTATTAATAATAATTGTGATTTTTATATTTTTAAAGGACTTACTATGCTTTTGGATGAATATAATATCCAACACAATCAAAGCTACACATTATTTTTAAGCTAGAATTGAATATTTTATAAAAATTAGTAAAAAATAATTTTACTTAATTGAAAAAACTCAGAGAGGGGCATTTTATTTATTTGTCTGTTCTGCTCCTTTTTCTATAATCAAATTTATCGTTTTAGAGTGTAAAATTAGATCTAATTAAAACAAAATTTTAAACGATTATTTTACAAGTAGTTGCTCGTTTATTATCTTTTCTTTTCCCGACCTCAAAGGAGATGGATATATTATTATCGTGTAAATTTACAATAATGGCCAAGTTGTAATTATTTGAAATGATAAGAATGGCATAGTAATTTACACCAGGGCGACCACATGGATGCATTGCCGACATTTGCAAAGGCTATATCAAAGATGAAATCTGCATTCATATATATTTATATATATGGATAACCATATGTTGTACCTTTTGCATAAAATATATTGTATATCTGAACCAAAATATTAATTATATAAAAAAAAGTTCACCACAAATTAAGTACAGATAAATAAATAAATAAATACCTACTAGATAAAAGTCACTTGGATAAACAAATGGGTAAATCACTCAAATATACCATTTGAGTCGTAACAATTTCTCCGATACACCATCAAAAAAAGTAAATTCTTTTTTTCAATTTTATACCACTTTTTCGTTCAAAAGGTCCGAAATAACATTTCTTTCATATTTTTTACGACTTTATTGCGACTGTTATATAACTAGTATGCGACTAAAAAAAGAAGTATTTATGATCGTACAACAACTAAAGATCTAAAAAAAATATAGTTATTTTTTAAATTTGAAATATGTATTTTTTTTGCCACCTCATTTAGAATCAATTGCAACTGTATTTAGAATCAATTGCAACTGTATTTAGAATTAATTATGATATTGTAATTATAATTACACGGTTTCTTTAAGGGTAATATGACCTTTTCGAAGAGAATTTAATGTGTTATGTTTTTTGTGGTGTATTTGAGAAAATGGTGCGACACTTTTAGTATATTTGAGTGATTCGCCCTAAACAAATATATAACCTTGAAAAACAACAGAAACCAATGCTCAAATATATAATATATATGATGGTGTGTACATAGATGGATCTATGTGCCAAAATTATTTCTATTTCTATTTATTTTTTTCTTTAAGTTAAGAAAATTGTGTAGTCAAATTAGCAAAATATATACATTGGGTGGAGGGTGCATTATATATTGTATACAAAAAAGTTTATGTTATATATGTAGAAATTTGGGGAATGATATTTTTTATTCAATCTCAAAATAACATATAAATAGATGAGAGTCAAGTAGATATAATAAGAAATATTTCTAAATATATATTTTTCGGATTTGATAAGATCTCCATTGTACGATATATCTCGTAATATTCTTCAAAGATTCGGTATGATGTTAACAATATAATAATGCAAAGATATTAAGAATCCTTTTGAAAAGAGTGAAATAACTTTTTTTAATATAAATATAGGAAAAGATACAACATTACAAACATGCCACATGAATATGTGTGCGAAATTCGGAGAACACGACTAATCTAAAGTGATTTATTATGCGATTTCTGATTGGTGGAGAATCATGTAGCTAGTAGTCAAATGATTTTTTTTTCTGTTGGCAATTTGTTTGTTTTTTTAGGGGTTTGTGGTTGTTGACTCGACATCAGACCCGGTTCTGTCTTGACGAGTCTGAGTGTTTTGCCACTTGAAATCTTTTTTTTTTTTTTTGCTCTTAGTGCTTTCTTCATCAGATGTAACTTGCTGTTTTGTGGCATCTATTATCCCTTTAGAAATGAAAAAATAATCATTAAATTGTAATTGTTCATGTGATAAAGAATCAATCATGGACTTTCTATATTTTAATTAATTTTATGATTTTTTTTAGTTGAATTATGGGGAAAAAACCAGTTGATATTTATGATTGACTCAAGTCAATTGGTTATTTGGGTTTGTTATGGAATTTGATTTGGGACCAAAACAAAACAAAAGAATGGAATGTTTCTGCGATCATGGAAGTGGAATTAACAAATATGTTCTTATTATAGCCACGGGTCTTATCAAATATCTTATCATTGAATTCGATATTTTACTTTAAACAAAAAAAAATATTCGATTTGATTTTTAAATTTATGGAATCATCAAAATGCAAATAACATGTGAAAAATTACCAAGTGCATGGCATGATAATAAAGATGACATTTACTTATTTATAGCATATGTATGATATGTCATGTGACATGACATGTAATTCGTCTTTATCATAGCACGAATTGGAAACCCCAATTACAGATTTCACTATAGCAAACCATGATTCGGTTCCAGCTTTCATGTATGAAACCTGAAAAATGGGATAATATCTATATATCTATATGAAAAAAAAAACACATCTTTGATATGAAATGGTATGTCATACACCATATGTAAAAAGTCAGCGAAATTTTTGTAGAATATATGCATGCCCCAAAGGACAAAATAAATAAAAAACCAAATCCAACAAGCAAATCTAAGGCCAGACAAAAGACACCATCTTGTATATGCACTAACGGGACAAAAGTAAAAGCGAAGCCATTACCTATTTCATTATCCCATTGGTTATTCGATTCAATCAACATCTAAAACCCTCTTCGCAAACAAGTTTTGATTCTACCTTCTCTTTTTTCTATTTTCTGAATCCCCCACAGGTTTCAAATCCAGAAAATACGGAAGATGATGATGATGATCTGTGTTGTTGACACTCAAAAAGACAGACGAATATTGTGTTAGGGATTTGAAATCTGAAAGGCATAAACATCGAAATCATATGTAAGAAAAATGAAGGAAAATCTTTTTTTTTTTTTTTTTGCAGAAGTAGTTCTTCGTTTCTCTCCCGAGGGGAGAGGGCAACCTTAAGAACCGCAGCATGCTGATTTTTGCGTAGCTTGGGACGTCCCTGCCGCCTGGTCGGCTTGGTTGATTTTTATTGTTTGTGGCTGCAAATATTGTACAAAACAATAGCTTGAGTTACCATCATCACAACAGAATATTGAAATATGGACTTTGATCACATTGCCATCATAGGTTCAAGTCCTAAAAGCAGCTTCTTGCAGAATATTTTGCAAAGGTAAGATTTGCCTGCAATCCACCGTTAGGATCATGTTTTGTTGGAACCGAGCAGGGTCTAAGGTTCTGCAAGCATGGCGATTCAGCATTGACGGGGAGGATTTCCGGCACGAAAAAAGCTCGACACTGTGTTTGCCCGTTCGCTTCAGTTTCAGCCCAAGGGAAGAGAAATATCTCTTTCTGCTTCAGTGCATCGGTTTTTTTCATGGAGGTTCGTATAAAGATCTTCAGTGGATGAATGATCATGAACAGAGAAAAAAAAAGATTACATGATATTATGGTTTTGCTGCCCCAGGAATGCTTTGTGTACCGGACTGCCCTTTCAATGCCTAGTTGTCCTTTCAATGTGCTTTCGTGTTAAATGATTTGGGTGTTGAATCTTTTAACTTATCAATGGATCTCACCTATGAATCAACCCTAGGAGGAAAATGATCCTAATTTTTCTCCATCGACTAGAAAACAAGGTTTGTAAGAGTACTCATCTTTCGGTCAATATCCCAACTACTTTCACTTGAACTCAAAACAAGTCAATCAAACATTGCATTAAATTGGCTAATGTTACCAAATAAGATGATTAGTCCTGAGAATAAAACTTGAGCTTTCCAAACAGGCGGAGTTTCATAAATACGAACCTCGGCTCTGGCATCGGTATCTGCAAGTCTTTGCTTAATATCCCTACCGATTGAGAAGAAAACTTCCTCCACGTTCAAGTTTGTCTTGGCACTCTGTAAAAAGAATAACTCATCAAATCAACATCTGCTTTTTTTTTTTATCTCAAATGGCAATAACGATACAACGATTACGTACAGTCTCAAAAAACTTGATTCCGTATTCGTCGGCAAGAGCTTGGCCCTTGGCTGTTGGTACAGCCTGAAAAAGAAATAAAGTTACACCACATATTAACCAAACAAATCACATGAAGGGGGGGGGGGGGGGGAAAGAGAGAGACTCTTTTGCTTTCATCCATATCAGCCTTGTTCCCCACTAGAATCTTGTTGACATTGTCAGAGGCGTGCTGCTCAATGTTACGGATCCAATTCCTGATGTCTATACATTGAGGGATCCATCCATTTCCACAGAAGAAAACAACAGAACAAATCAAAGGTCTATATTTATATGAGCCAAAGATAATTTGTAAGAGATGGGGGCAGAAAATCCTTAGAACTGTTCCAAAGAGTAGGTGATATAAGGCCTGAACTAGATAACTAAGCAAACTGCGAAAGAAAAGCAGAGAAAATTGTTACTGTTGAACGATGATTCGTCGGTGACATCATACACCAGTAAAATGCCCATAGCCCCACGGTAGTATGCTGTAACAAGATACATCCAATAGATAAGCATTTCTACATAACCATCAAAGCAAGAAAGCAAGCAAAGAATCCACGAGTAGCAGCCAGTAAAACAAATTCTTAAAAGCCAAGAGCATGGATTCCAAGAGCATATCAGAAACAAACCAGTTGTAATTGTCCGAAACCGTTCTTGTCCAGCGGTATCCCATATTTGCAGCTTAATTCTCTTACCATCCAGCTCTATTGTCCTTATCTTAAAGTCGATGCTGTCAACCCATAATTCAACTGAGTGAAAAAAACACAAACATTGGGCAAAAGTGAAAGACAAAGCTGCAGTGCGATGTACAGAGGTACCCGATAGTTGTGATGAAGCTGGTGGTAAAGGATCCATCAGAGAAACGTAAAAGGAGGCAACTCTTACCCACACCTGGTGGCGCATTCATGAAACAAGCACGTGAAAAATGAGATGAAGGAAAAGAATTTGATAAAGCATAAACTTTACAATAATCCAAAGCAAACCACAAATGCGAAATGGATCACGAACCATTTCAAGTCACTAGTTGTTAGTGCTCTTCATCTTCATTACCTAGTCTTATTTTTCAAAATTCTTCCTTTGATTAGCATGAATCTATACATCTTTTCACATAACGCAATCTTCAATCACTTGGGCTCAAGGAAGGGAAGCTGAAGTTACGCACTCAAACTAATCTGAATCATTTGGACCCATTTTTCCAAGAAGATCATGAAACAGTTTTAGCATTCATTTTCAACTTCTCAGAGCATATATCTGAAGGACTCAGAATCCACAACAAGAAGTCAGACATCCGAAATTCATCAAAACGGGTTCAGCAAATTCAAATCTAGGTATAGAAAGGTATTACTGGATCCAATTAGGATCATTCGTAAATGGCAAGTCCAAAACTATATCAATCGGTCCCTCGATCCTCGAAAGAACTAGAACGTATAGGATCAATCGCAAGCGATACATGCATCAGCAAAACCTAAGAAACTGAACCAGATCCCGGAAATGCAAGGAACTCGTCGAACGGAGAAGCAATATCGCGATTCGAAAGAGGAACGTACCGCTATCTCCGATCAACAGAAGTTTTATGAGGTAATCGTAATCAGCTCGAGCTCTAGCAGGAGGAGCTGCCATGGCGTAACCCAAAATCAACACCAATACGAATCACTGAACCAAACAAATACAAAACAATCATTAAAACAATGGAAATGAGGGAAAAAGACAGATCCGAAACCCTAGAAAATCGAGAGAGAAATCACCAGATCTGATCGGAGAAGACGAAGATGAGGAACGGAGCACGACAACAACCGGTCGGCCGCTGAAAAGTGGTGTCTCTCGATCGGCTTTTCGGAGATGGAGAGAGAGTGAGAGAGAGAGAGAGAGTTGATCTGAGCCGTTGAATTTTGTTCGTGATGGAGATGTGTGTTGGTGGTCGGGCCGGGCGCGTGATCTTCGGCTATAGTTTGATCAATTTGTGAGATAATCAAACGGCGTCGTTCTCAAGTCCGTTGTGGACGAAAGTGACGGATCCTTTGTTGGGCTCAATAAATCTCTCGAGAACGCCCAGCCCAAAACTAAAAGTTCTATCCACGTGGAGTTACCATATTATTTTGCAAGTAATTTTAAAATTTCTGATTTAATAAAACAAAATAGAATACCCCTAAACAACATGTTTTTTTATTAAAAAAAACAAAAAAAAAACGAATATATATATATATGTATATACATACACCTACCAAAAACGAAAGAGTAAATTTATTAATATATACCAAAAAGGGGAAACTTTGCAAGTTTACATTTTAAAAAAAATATATTAAAATCTTTGCAATCTATACTTTTTTTTTGAAATCTTGTATATATATGTGATAATAGATATTTATTATTAAAAAAAGACGATTCAATTATATAATTAATAACTTCATCACAAGCAGCGTTCAAACGAAAACCCCAGCTTCTAACCGCGTTGACATATAGTTTTCACAAATGAATAATTTCGTTGGTTCTCCCAACACCAATAATAAATTCAAAGTTTAATACCATTATACGTACAAAAATAAAATCACATTTTTTTTCACCAAAAGTAAAAAAATCACTTTTAAAATGCCAATTTCCTCGAAGACCTTAGAATCGGTCCACCAAAACCTGTACATATCCCCCAAAAATTACTTTCTATTTAAGCAAAGAATATAATAATATAGAAAACTTATAACAAAAGCTCAAAAATACCCTCTTTTGTTATTTTGATTTTATATACTCTTAATTATAACTCTATAACCATTGTGATCAAAATTATAATTGGATCATATATTGATTATAACTTAAAGTTATAATGATCAGTTTATTATGTTCATCTCTGGTATATTTTACTAATCCTTTGATAGAAGTATTATAATTTAATGTTATAATTATTGTGATTAATATGTGATCAAACTATAATTCTAATCACAGTAAATACAAGAGTAAATATAAGATCACAGTTAAAAAAAATGTATTAATTGAAATCAAAATAGAAAAATAAAAATATTTTTGATACAATACCGTTTGAAAAGGATAGCAAAATTATAAAAAAAGGTTTTCTACAAGAAAAACTTATAATATTGGTAAATATTTTTATAATATTTACCAATAAAAAGATATTTGCATTCAAACAAGTATTATATATGTATATATATATATAACACATTAGGATACACTAAAGAAAATCTAGCTAGATATAGATACCGATATAAAATATATGCTTCGAAATATTTAACTAATATGAGATTATCATCATAGAATATTTTATTTATATTCCTGCGAATCTGCGATGATGCTACCACTTATCTCGTGCGAACGGTCCATTGAAATCCTATCTAGAAACCAGTGAAAGCGCGACACGTCACAGGTTTTATAATTAGGCAAAAATATTCTCTTTTTTTTCCGCTGGAATTAAACGGGCAATACTCGCTTTTCAAATCCAGTGTTTCATTTCATTCATATGAGAAGTAATATATATATATATATATTATATTACAAAACTTTAAATTCAATATTCATTATATGGATTAACTATTTTCATTAGATACATAAATCTAAAGGACTGAAATCGAATATTCTCCGGAAATTATATTTATTCTGACCATTAGATGCGTGATGTAAACTCCACCCACAGAGGCTTAGCCACGTCAGATACTAGTACACAAACTCCCTGTGCACCCGCTCACATCTAATTACAGCCCTCGCCTCAGAATATCGCACTAACGGAGACTTAACGTGGACGCCTAACCATCCGACTCACGGAAACGTGGAGGACCTAACTGGACCCCATCACCGTTAGGACTTCCGTCAACTTCTCGTCCAACTGTGCCACATGACCAAAGATATCACAACACGTGTCGAAACATGCTCGCTCCTGCCGAGGATATCCACTTTTTTTTGGTGAATTAATTATTTCCATAAATTCCAAATTTCCTCTTTTTCATTACTTTATTTTGCAATTTTTTTTTGTTTTATTTTATTTTGGAATGTGCATAATGGTGGTGCCTGCCTTCAAATAGCAGAAGAGGAAGCAGAGAGCGGGAACGCGTACAGTTTCAGCTACGTTCTCCTTTAGAGCTTTTCTCTCGACTGTAGTGCGCTCCTTTACTTCGCTCGCAATTTTTTTTCTTTTCTCTCTTTTTTTTTCTGGAGATCTGTGCGCTTGTTTCTTCATTCTCCGAAAACTTCGCTCGGAGATCGATTCATTCACTCGGACTGTTGGCAGGTATGAATTTCGAAATGGTCTTGATTCGGGCTTGTGTTATCTCTCTCCCATTTTCTAGGGTTTTCTGTATCCTCTTTCGATCAAGTTCCCAAATGTCACCAAGTTCCGTGTATGGTTTTTTATGAGTTTTCTCTTCTGGGTGTCGAGTAATATGATGTTTTGAGACCGTGGAAGTTTGCGTTCAGAACTCTCGATGTTTAATATGCTAGGAAGGATTTTTTTTTCTTTTTTCGTTATTTCTGGATATTTCTTTGTTGTCAATGGATCTCTGTGGTCCGTAGATCTCATTTGGTGTCTAATTTTTTCATGGTTTGGGGAAAAAATTATGGGTCTGTACAAATTGAATGCATTGAACGACTTAAGAGTTATCTCCAGATTTCTGGGGGATTCGGACAAGGATACGGTTGCTTCAAGGTCATCTCTTGAGCATGATCTTTGGCAATGTGGTCTTTGAAATTTTTCCGGGTTTTCTAGTTGGCTTTTATAATCATGGGTTTGAACTGTTATCTGTGGAATCGATTTTATGGGTTATGAACTCCAGCAAAAACATGAGCATTTCTGGGAAGTTTGTTATTGTATCTGTAACTTTCTTTAGTTTTAATTCCGAATCAAAACTCCAAAGTTCGAATCTTGTCCTTCTGGTTGGAGCATCCTCTCCCCTTTGAGAGAGCTTGTGCAACATTGCAGACCAAATGATCTTCCCAAGAGTTAATGTGAATGTGGTTTAGATGTTTGATATAGTTCGGACGGTTGATTGGATCCTTTAGATTGAGATTCCATTCAGACAGATAGATCTTATGGGTTTTGTGTTTATGAATCTCTCTGTGCTGTATTTTCTTGTAGCAATGGCCCCACCACTCGAGGTTCCTGCCAAAACTTTCATGGAGAAACATGCTTCACGTCCTCTCCTCAATGAGAGGATACTCTCTTCCATGTCCCAAAGATCAGTTGCTGCACACCCTTGGCATGATCTCGAGATAGGTAAGCCTCATTTCATGTTTCTCTATTTTGTGTTCTTGACATGTCATTGTCACTGATATTAACTCTCTACGTTTCTCTTTTCTATCCATTGTTTGTAGGACCTGAAGCCCCGAAAATCTTCAATTGTGTAAGTTTTCATTACACATTTTTGTGATAGTTGGAAACCTCTGTAGCCCTTTGGATCAGCAAAGTTTTGTTCTTTCAAACAATTATTAGTAAAATAGCAGTTATTTATGTTCTATGATTGCTACTTTTATGTGCGTGCTGAGAAAATATTTACACCAGTTAGAACTGTTAGCATATACATTTTTAAGCTTTGCTGAGAAAATTCAGATGGGTACCTACCATTTTTCCTGGATTCATTATCTGAATAATCCATTTTTGTTTGGCTGCACCATTTCAGAAGTGTTGTACTATGTGAGAGCCTTTGCCTAATTGATATATTTTCCGGGAAAATTCTGTTGTACCTCGCAAATGTTTTCCCCAGAAAACTATGATTAGGAACCACTGATATTAGTCTCACATGTTGTTTTTCGGGAAAGGGTTTAACAGACATATGGGTACGATTTCAGGTGATTGAGATAGGAAAAGGGAGCAAGGTGAAGTATGAACTTGACAAAACGACCGGTCTTATTAAGGTAATACCGATATTGCTGTTTTTCCTCGCTGGCTGTAAAGATTGTAACCTTTTTTAGTATACATTTCAGGTTGACCGGATTCTTTACTCATCGGTTGTTTACCCCCACAACTATGGGTTCATCCCTCGTACCCTTTGCGAGGACAGTGATCCTATGGACGTTCTCATCATCATGCAGGTAAAAACTCCGTTTGTTCTTTTAGTGATTCTCCACCAATCAGAAATCGCATAATACTCCGTTTGTTCTCATCATCATGCAGGTAAAAATGGTACCATCAAAATACCATTTTTCACCCTTAAAAATCACTTTGCAGTCTTATAGTGATGTAGATATACCTCATCACTGGCTCTACGGTAGCGTTTTTTTGGGATTTGAATGTACATTTCAATTGCGGGTTAATACCCAAAATCGGGAAATGCCATGACTGGATTCTTTACTCAAAGTTTCGATCTTGGACATAGTTTTCCATTGAAGCCACTTTGAAATGTATGGCTTTCATCATAGCCCAAGTTGAATTTGATCATAAACAAATGTGATTTGTGCAGGAACCTGTAATCCCTGGATGCTACCTACGAGCCAAAGCCATTGGCCTCATGCCAATGATTGATCAGGTGGACAACCTATCTTTTGAAAATTTCTCATATTCTTCTTCTCTCCCAGATTGTTCAGAGAAATTTTAAGAAAAATGAAACTGATATAACATAATGTTTTAAACGTAGGGCGAGAAAGATGATAAGATCATCGCAGTCTGTGCTGATGATCCCGAGTATCGCCATTACAATGACATCAAGGAGCTTCCTCCTCATCGTTTGGCTGAGATCCGCAGATTCTTTGAAGACTGTAATTCTCTTTTCTTCAACTCTTTTTTTCTTTTTAATCTTTAGTTTCGTAGCCAAAGCCCGAATCTTTCGCACTTTTTTTTTCCGTATAGATAAGAAGAACGAGAACAAGGAAGTAGCCGTTAACGACTTCTTGCCCGCGACAGCAGCATATGATGCCATTCAGCATTCCATGTAAGCCATGATAATATGATGTATCTACATATATGTACGTATGCATGCATGTATGTATATAATTAAGCAAAATTTTAATAGGGGATCTGTCTAATAGATGGGGGTGTTTTCTGGTATTGAAGGGATCTTTACGGAGATTACGTCCTCGAGACCTTGAGGAGATGATTGCCCGACCAAGCAAGTGGCCTTGAGACAGACGACAGACGAAACAGTGCTTTTTAATCACATTTGTTTTCTTACATATAGATACATGAATACGGTGGTGGGATACTGTCTCTCATGGTTTTTTGTTGGGTCCAATTCGATGATGGCGAAAACACACAGACTCAGAGGCTTTAATAAAGTAATATATAATTATATACATGAATCTGCTATAAATATTGAATTTGACATTTCTTTTAAAATAGAAAAACTTGAAGGAAAATAAACCTAAATAAAATTGATTCTTTTAAAGAAGCATGTTATTTATGCAAAACTGAATTCGAATCAAAATGAATGGCCATAAAAATGAGAGATTTTTAATATTTTCATTCGTTACCAATTAGGTGTTTTGTATATGATTTTAATAGGATTTAAGATGGCACAAATTACACTATATATGTACGCGTGACATTTTATTAGCTTGATCTAAAAATTATGATATGCATATTCACTAATTTTGAATATTTTGGATAGCTTTTCCAGTCTACTCTAAAACATCTCATTATTGATGAAATCTGAGCATACAATGAGCTGTGCATATTCCCGATTTTACCCTTCCCTTCTTAACAAATTTACTACGCGACCCATCTAATACATATAAATCGATCCTCGTCCCTGTGAACAAAAAGGGAAAATTACCCAAATAACCTACTTGTTTCACACCAATTTCAGGGTACACCACTTCCAAAAAAAAAAATTTTTTTTTTCAATTTTAACCCACTTTTCGGGTGAAAAAGTCCAAAATACCCTTTTCGTTTTATTTTTTACGACCTTTTTGCGACTAACATATAACTGATATACAACTAAAATAAGAGGTATGATTTTTTTTGCCACCTTTTTGTAACTATATTTAGAATTAATTACGAAGTCGTAATAACGAAGTTGTTTTCGAACGGATAAATATCGTGATTCATTAAGGGTAATTTCGTCTTTTTACGGAGAAAAAAATGTGTTATATTTTTTCTGGTGTACATGTGAAATTCATGCGACCCATCTGGGTCATTTGAGTGAAGAACCCGAACAAAAACCCTTGACCTATTATCCCTAAAACCCCAGTCCCAAGATAGAAGACGACGACGACGATAACGAGCTAAACCATGAGCTCCTTCAATGGAAACAGTAACATTGACAATCTCCTCATCCAGACCCTACTTGGTCGCCTCCAAATCCGTCCTCCCAATTCCCCTTTTCTCTCTCAATCCCTAGAAGACCTCCTCTTCAAATCCGACAACCTCTCCGACGACAGCGACGGCGAGTATTCCGGAGATTATCAGAGCAAGCTCGCCCGAGAAGAGGCCAGGCTCGAGAAGGAGCTGATCCGGATTATCGTGTCGGGTCGGAGCGATTCTCTTAAACCCAATTCGGGTCAGGCGGTGACAGTCAACGATCACCACATCTGTGTAGGGTTTCACGAAGATGAGGACAGTGATTATCGTGTCTGGGAATGGCACGGGCATATCATGCTGTTCGACGAGGAGAACGGATACACGCCTGAGTATATCTACGGGAACTACTTCGAGAGGTTGCCGGTGAGGTTACCGAATCGACGTGTGGAGAAGGAGAAGAAGGAGGTGAAAGAGAAGGAGGAAGAGGAGGAGGAGGAGAAGGTGGAGAATTTAGGGCTCAGAGAACTGATCGATGGCGGAGATTCTGCTCGTGGTCGGATTCTTCACCGGAACATCAACGCCGGTTCTCGAAGGTCGTTTTCTTACCCAAAGTGATTCATTTCGATTTAGTAGGCTAGTTCTTGATGCATGTAACTCACTATTGAACCTCTGTACTTTGATGAAAACGTGCCCTTTTGGGAAATTGGGAACTGGGTCTGCGTCTGTGTTCACCATTTTTGTGATCTAGTTTGCAACCGGTTCATGATTTTTGTGATCTTGTCTGGATCGATCAGTTGTTGGGAAACTGTAGTGTTTGGTCAAATTACATGTAGAAGATGAATGAGAAAGATAGCTAATACGTTATATAACATCCTGGATTCCGGTTCTGTATGCTGTTAATGCACCTTCCAAGATCAGGGTCAAGGCTGATCAGTCATTTGGGCTATTCCGTTGTTAAATTCGCATTCAAGCACCGTAGGGCAAATTGGAAAAAGTGTTTCTTCTCGTCATTTCCTTATGCGAAAGTGTGGTTTTTTATTGCAAAGTAATTGTAGTTGCGATCTTACCGGATCATAAATGTGATGATCATCACTTGTTTTGATTCATAGGTTTCCTTATCATCATGATCTATTATCTTTCATATGACCAATGTGGTTCTTCAGTCTATTTGATATCATGTGTGTTTGCCTTCATATGATGATGTCTTTGAATCTTCTTGCCCTTTCATGGTCTGTGTACTGTATATGGGGTTCCTTTCGTGTTTTGTTCAAACGTCACATCACAATAGCTCATGTTTGCAACATGATCAATCCATATTATTCTGAATCTAGCCATTAATACGAGTAGTTCTTACAAATACTACTCGATATATGATTAGTCAGACTTATAGGGCGACCAGTCATCATCCGATGGTTTCTTTTATCGGTTTGTTATATTAGTTCTTGGGCAGACAGAAAACCGGTAAGTGTTGTCTGATAATTTCTAGATATGTTGAAATCTCTAGATTCTCATATGGGTGTTGATCTTTTGTATTAATATTCTCGAGCAAAAAGAAAATTGCAAACAAAACCGTGTTCTTGTTGGTTTTTATCTCTTTTAACTCCATTTTCGGTTCAATGGATTTCCTTTTCTCTGCACGACAAGAACTTAGAGCCACTAACTCGGATCATGTTTTGTTGGAACCGAGCAGGGTCTAAGGTTCTGCAAGCATGGCGATTCAGCATTGACGGGGAGGATTTCCGGCACGAAAAAAGCTCGACACTGTGTTTGCCCGTTCGCTTCAGTTTCAGCCCAAGGGAAGAGAAATATCTCTTTCTGCTTCAGTGCATCGGTTTTTTTCATGGAGGTTCGTATAAAGATCTTCAGTGGATGAATGATCATGAACAGAGAAAAAAAAAGATTACATGATATTATGGTTTTGCTGCCCTTTTGACATTGTTCTCCGGTTTGTTAAAATTTTATGCGATTGATTGCCTTAAATAATCCTCTCGTTTCTTCAACCATTTAAATATCTCGTTATTATAATTGTTTATCTTCTTTGTTATTATTATTATTATTATTATACCATTAATTTGTCAAATACTACCATTGGAAAGCTTGGGTTATAAACATTCGAAACGAGAAAGCTTTGCTTCGCCCGCTCTAAAAGCCCATCAGAACGTATTGAGCCCAACATTATGCGAAAAGTCGTGTCCGAATCCGGAAAAATCTCCACGTCATCGATCCGCGTGAATGCTGATCTAACTAATCAGAGACCATCCCAACTCTCTATATAAGAAATCGTGCCTCTTTGATTTGTCGCCGATTTTCTCTCTCCTCCTCTCTGACTTTTTGAGATCACCAAAGGAGTCGTCAATGGCGCCGAAGGCAGAGAAGAAGCCGGCGGAGAAGAAGATAACGAAGGAAGGTGGGAGCGAGAAGAGGAAGAAGAAGGCGAAGAAGAGCACGGAGACATACAAGATCTACATCTTCAAAGTGCTGAAGCAGGTACATCCAGACATCGGGATCTCAAGCAAGGCCATGGGGATCATGAACAGTTTCATCAACGACATATTCGAGAAGCTCGCTCAGGAGGCATCGCGTCTCGCGAGGTACAACAAAAAGCCGACGATTACGTCTAGGGAGATCCAAACCGCCGTGAGATTGGTCTTGCCAGGTGAGCTCGCGAAACACGCCGTATCGGAAGGGACGAAGGCTGTAACCAAATTCACGAGCTCTTAGGTGGTTTTTCTTTTGGTGTGATCGTTTCTCCGTTCTTCTGGGTATTGATGAATTGGGCATATGAAATAACGGAATGGACAGGAATCAGTGACTCGGACCTGGTAAGAGTAAGAAATTGGATTTTAATTCGGGCTTGCAGTGGATTTAATTAGATTGGCGTTTTTTTTATCCGAAGGCCATCACTGAATTAGATTCGATATAAACCAACCGAAGATAATTTTATACAAAAATCATAACCATTAAAGGTTCTTATAATATGCTCGACTGAACAAGTATGTGAAACGACGCCGTATGAGCCACCGAGTTGTATGGGCCTGATATACGGCCCATATTACAAAATAATACTTTTTCGAGCCCAAAAAAGAAAACATTATCCATATAATGCGCTTGACACGTGTACGTCTGTGATTCGGTCTAAGTAAAACAGCCAACGCCTCTCGCCCTTGATCCTGTTGACTTTCTAATTCCTTCTCTCTCTTTATATATATGTGTGTATGTACAGGCGTATTGTCATCAATTCTTCCCTTTCCTCATCTTCTTCGTTGTTCTCTTGTCGCTGTTTTAGCTTCTCTAGCTGGTCATGCCCGATTTTCTACGATGTGTTCGTTTTGATTGCGTGATACGATTCTAGGGTTCTTTAAATCTTTGTTGTCCGAAACTCTTCTTTCTCTCTGTTTTTTCGGCTCGATTTATGAGATCTTGCGTCTGTCTGATCGGATTTTTAAGATTAGGGTTCTTCGTTTCTTTTTGGGTATAGGGTTTCGAAGAGCATAGATATAATGCCTTGGGTGCCCTTTAAGCTCCTCCTCCTTGATTTGATTCCTTCGTTGACCTTTTATCATTCTGGTTTGTGTTCTCATCGTCTGAAACCTCTTCAGAAGAGTGATTGGCGTGGTAATCTTAGTTAACCTTTTCAGGTTATTCTCGAATCGTTCGTTTTTCCTTGATCTTTGGGTTGTTCTGGTGACCTTTGTTCAGCTCGATTCTGTCATCGAAGTAGAAATACGTGATCTTAATCGAATCGTCGGACGTATAGTCTGTTGTCGATTATCGGTTCTCTTGACTTGTTGGGCATTCGATTTGAATCCTACAAAGGTATGTAGATGAAAATTTCCGTTCTAGGAATCTTCTGGCTTCATGTTTTCGTGATTACAAGCAATCTCGTCTCATCTGTTATTTTTTACCACATAGATTATGTTCTTTCATGGTGTAATTTCGATCAAGCAGACGATTTCTTGATGCTGCCTTTGTTCTTTATTGTTTTCCATGTCAATTCTGTTTCTTTTTTTGTCCGTACGATTCATGATCGTCTTCTTACATGCTTATTACTGGAATTTGTTCATTGCAGTGACTTCTGCTCTGAAGATCTTTGCCCTCAATTGGATATGATCTCTGTTTTTGGCAAACCGGACCCCAGAGACGCAAATACCCACTTTGAAAACCCTAATTTGAGCCCCACGAATTGCTCTGATGGCTCGAAGCTTGGTCCTTCCTTTTCCAGCTCTGAAGATTCTCAGGAATCCGATGGGGATGATACCGGTAATATACACGAAACTGTGAGTGAAGCGTATGAAACCTGCAAATCTGTTTCCGGTTGTTTATCTGCCAAGTCTTCGGATGAGGAAGACGAGGACTTTTCGGCTGCATTGCAGCGAATATTCTCCGAGACTGTAAGCTTACCTCTCAACTTTCTTAAATATACTTCTGACGAACGTTGTTTTCGTCCTCAGATTCCGTGTCTGAATTGGGTGGCAACTGGCATCTCGTCTTTAATCTGCTTATCTATGTCGGTCCCATGTTTTGTTTTGTTTTATGAAAACAGGCACAAATGATTGTCATCCCGGCCATGAAAGGCAGTCGGGAGAAGTACGGATTGTCGGCAAGGAAGATGAGAGTGTCGTGGGCGGAAGATGTGTATGACCCTCCTCCTTCCATAGAGTCTCACACGAGAGTCGGCCGCAAGAAACATCATCATCAGAAATCTAACCACAAGAAGACCGTAAGGAAAGGGCAGAAAGGAAGCGGTCATTCTCCTTCCTCCTCGTCTCGTGGTGGAAAGGACAAGAAGCAGTCATCTCGGAAACAGAGTAGTAGCCGAGACAAGTTTCACGTCAGTAATAATCCAGACATATATTGCGGCGGCATTTTCCTCCGGGCTAACCCCACCAAGGTACTTTACTCTGTGGCAGCCGAGGCCATCTGAGACTGAGAGAGAGTACACCCTTTTTCCTTTTCTGCAATACTCTTCTTCGCGTTGTGGAATGCGGTGTCGGAGTTGGTCTTTTCTTCTGAATATTTCGGATTCGGACTTAGGTGTGGTTTGTGTGTTGCAAAGGTTGTCTGAAACCCTCCTACTTTGTCGTCAAATGAGATGCTCTTTGCGATATTTGTGTAATGAGAACCAACCAGGCATTCAACTTTGAGTTTGGATATCTACACTGGTGGGCCGGAGGAGAGACATGACAAGGTGGAAGGGTTACCCAATATCCGATCTCGTAGTCCAACAAAGTCCAAAAATAAGGTTTCTACGTGGTGTACTCAGCATTGATCTTGACGTAGTCGTAGCTGAGGTCGCACCCCCACGCTTTCCCCGTCCCCAATCCTCCTCATGTTCATGAAATTTTATTGCAATAAAAATAAATGCATGTTATGTGTTTTGCTCATAGATTGAGAAAACTCACCCGCTCTTATCATTCGGTTTTGTATATAAATTTCGATTTGCTTCAATTTTATTTTTTAATTAGATTCGGTTTCGGTTTTCTAAGGTTTAAAGAAATCATAACCGTTTGGTTTTTATGTCGGATTCGATTCGGATATAGTTATATCTTATTTGGTTCGATTCGATTATTCGGTTAATAACCGAAATAGTGACTCCTAAAGAAACCTAGTACGACAAGGGAAAACCTGCCACAAAGAACTCAAACGAGAGAGAAAGAGGGGGCTCAAGATTTGCAGATGATGGTGCAGGAGCAGGAGGCTGAACAAGACGCAGTACAATGTCGAGTGGAAGGAGGTAGGACTTAGGAGGTTTATCCAGTTCACCGAAATTAATCGGTTATTCGAAATCTGCTTATTCGGGTCAATTCGGTTAAACCCGATTTACCCGAGCCGAAAGTCCAAGTGTGGCATTCAAATATCGGTTATTACCACAAATAAATTTTAAAATTAAACATTTAAATTATCCAGCCTTATAAACCTTGATATGCAAACAAAAAAAAAATTTGAAGTCACATGAACATTCTAATTGATCCTATATATGTATGGGTGGTGCCTATCTCTTTGTCACATCCAGGAAATACTAATGGCGGAAGAAGGCAACTAATCAACAACCACTTCACACTGATGATGAACTTCTTCTTACACAACTGAGGGGGGGAAAGAAAAACTACTTACAGAACAAACCAAGGCACGAATGACGAGATTCGGCTAGCAACAAAAATTCAGCAGCTTCGAATCCAAAGTCAGGGGGATGCAGTGGGCGGTACGGTCTTCTCCAGCATCAATGTTCCATTGAAGACTGTAAACTGGACTTCTCTTTGGTGCTTCTGCAACTGCTCGTTTACACGAACAAAAAACACAAGTGTTACAACATGCTTCTTCCTGGCATTCATTTCTAAACCCATCCTTATCACTAAGTTTAACTTACTTGCTGTTCTGTCATCTTTGTAAAGCCAAACTTGTTCGTCCATATAGTCTCCGCTTCTTCAGCGGCCGGGAGAACAAGTTTTTGAACATCCAGAGAACAGAGTAGACTCTCTATGCATGCAAACAACCCTTGAAAATATCCCTGTTGAACCATTTTTAAAAAAAAGAAACGTATTGCTTACATGCAAAAGGAAGGACGAAACCCGAGAAATGGGATGCTAATAGAGACGCGTGCTTACCTTTCCCTGGTACTGTCGACTCGTAGCGACAAGAGGAAGTTCGGCAACTTGTCTTCCAAATATTCTAAGCAGAGCGGCCGACACAACAAGAGAACTGAATATTGGATCACAAAAGAAAAAGGATTAGCAAACGTATAAGGGGATATTATTAACAAAGAGTACAATGACAATATAAACATACTTCACCATCAGAACCACACAGTACATTCCTCCAAACTCTTGTCCAGATATATTTCTCCTGAAACATATCGAGGGAGCATTAATAGGCTGATATAAAACATTTGCCCACACCTTGTTCTTTCTCGAGAATGATAAATAGGACCATATCCGGTTTGCTGCTTTGTAGTGCATTGTCGCTTACCCGTAGACCATGACAGGAATGAGATCACGACCTGACTTTGCAACAATAGGATCAAAACACTCCTGGAAATTTTGACAGGTAAGAGTCAAGTGGGGGTAAATTTTGCTGTAAGGATGCAAAACAGAGGATTTTTACAAGCAAGACGGCTATCTGATATATATATAGAGAGAGAGAGACCAGGATTAAATGTCTATAACATTATGTAAGAAGAGATCAAAATCATCAAGACCTACCCTGAAAATAGCAGCAGCGCGTGAGAGCAAGGGTAGATGCTCTTGATTTCGACTTTTTCCACTAAGAATTCTCCATTGCACATTATCCCCATTGTCTACAAATGCTGCTCCTTTTTCTCTATGTTTTTTTCTAATTGTGTCTGACAACTGAGCAGGAATAGTTTGTACTCCACAGGAAACAGAACTCTGCAGAGCCATATAGATTCTGCTGCAGTCTCCACAACAGAACCATTTGTCTTGTGGAATTTCCTAAAACAATGTTCAGGGAAGTGGTTGAGAAAGCTTAACAAACCTCATCAACATAGAGTAAATGGAGAACCTAACCACACTTACTTTTAAATCGCAAAGCCCATTTTCTCTCAAACAACCGACATGGTACTCTTTCTCACACTTCAAAGCAAAAGAAGAAAGTAATGTTAAGACAAGAAAAAATTCGTAAAAAGGAAACATTAAATTAAGGAGGTGAGGAAAAAAAACGTGTACCTGGTCACAAAGAATAACAGTTCGATCGTCAAATTTCCCAGCGCTAAAATCATGGGACCTATCAAGAGTGAAAGCGAGAAGAAAGGAAAACCTCAAATATTAAAAGACTACAGCATCTTAAGTAGCTAAAAATATTACAGCATTAGAATTTCTCTAATATGTTTAAAAACCCCAAGGAACGCAAATCCACATTGTTAAAGAATTTATTTTAAATGTGCTCGCCAAAAGAGTAGATTTCACATGATATTCTAACATACCATTGAAGTATTTAAGACCCTCTAAGAATTGGATGGTATCGTACATTTGACAACATTCACAGATAAGCATGCATTGGGAAAAAAGAATATGACAACCAACCTGCAGAACACACAACCGCCGATTTCACTTTCTGGGGCTTTCACGACTCGTGTCAATCTTATAACTATTGGTTTAGAATTACTTGAAGGATCAGCAGTTGTGACCATTTTACTGGATACAGGTCTATCATTGCAGCTTGAACAGTACCAAGTTCCTTCAGGCTTAGACTGAAATTTCAAACACGCTGCAGCAGAAATAACACTAAGCATAAAAAATCGAGGAAACAAACAAAGAACAGATCCACACAATGTTGGTAATGAAAACACAACAATGAAAAGGGTGCTTCTGAAAACTATTTCCAAAATCAATTATTCAGCAATTTCCATATTTAGGAAGAACAGAATGGGTGTTTGTGCAAACTACCCTGTTTATGCTATAAGAAAGATGAGAAAGTGCAGTATACTCCACTGGTAGCAAATGCCTACCTGTATGAAACGCTTGAGGACATCCAGCGCAAAGTAGCAAATCACCACCATCCCCACAAACAGCACACATGTCATCACTGTCGCCAGTGGTAATGACATGTCCATTCGCCAATGACATGGCTATATCATGCAATGACAATCCAGAAGCGATGTAGATATGACGATAACTGCAAATGAGAAAGAAAATTAAAATAAAACTCCAACATTAAAGCAAAACATCAGATCTTTGTTAGATAACTCACGGCTGTCGTCTAGCAGCCATTCCGGCATGTGCTTCAAATTGAGAAGGACTGATCTGTTATCGGAAAGTATAAAATGTATTAACAAAAGGATGCTCCGGTTATCGTAACTCTCAATGTTGATATATGTACACCACATTCAGCATTTTACCTCTCTGTCACAGCAGCTACATACTATACCGCCTCCCTGCTTGTAGCCCTTAAGTAGTCTCTGTACACAATGTGATCATTAGTAAATCCAAACAAAAGTTCCTAGTGAAAAAAAGAAATCTACATGTGGGATAACGAACCTGTCCTTTCACATAGTAAGCCAATTCAGTTCCATCTGGCAGTCCATTTGGCATAAAAAGCAACCGGTGTAAATCATTGTCCCTATAGAAATACGACTAATGTCACGTATTGAAATGCAAACATGGAAACAAAAATTTGTGACAGAAAAAGTGAAAGGTACCTCTTCCTAGTGCCACCTTCAGTAACCTTCTTATGTTGCATGCCTGTTCCAGGATTATGAGAGCGAACCCTAGGAATTCATCAACCAAGCAATAAGGCCATACCAGTTAACTACATTGTCTGTAAAGTAATGAAGTAATCCACTCCTGAAACAAAAAAGACAGGCACATACTTCTTAACAATTCGCATCTGTCCTTCGAAGGTGTCCTTTATGCTTGTCATCTCTACAAAATAGTTGCTCTCCTTACTTTCATCAAGTGATTGACCAGGATAACTATGAACGTCACAGTGACCACTTTTAGCCAAAATATTATGGTAACTAGGAATATTATAACAACTGCTAGGAAGAAAGGCTGAAGCAAAAGTGGCGTCCAAATGCAACTAACACTATTTTTTTAGAATAGCGATCCCCAACCCCAACCCCAACATAATCGGTGACTAATACCTGGTAATGGAATGATATGAGTTTAGATGCTCCATGGTATACTTCCTGTCAGATTCAGACATGCTATTACCCTTCTGGAAATTTTCTGCAGGAAACAAAACAATGTTGGCCCCAATAAAATTCTCAGAAACTACAACAACAACATCGTCTTAATCCCAAGTTTATTTGGGGTCGGCCGCATGCCTGTTCCAGGATTATGAGAGCGAACCCTAGGAATTCATCAACCAAGCAATAAGGCCATACCAGTTAACTACATTGTCTGTAAAGTAATGAAGTAATCCACTCCTGAAACAAAAAAGACAGGCACATACTTCTTAACAATTCGCATCTGTCCTTCGAAGGTGTCCTTTATGCTTGTCATCTCTACAAAATAGTTGCTCTCCTTACTTTCATCAAGTGATTGACCAGGATAACTATGAACGTCACAGTGACCACTTTTAGCCAAAATATTATGGTAACTAGGAATATTATAACAACTGCTAGGAAGAAAGGCTGAAGCAAAAGTGGCGTCCAAATGCAACTAACACTATTTTTTTAGAATAGCGATCCCCAACCCCAACCCCAACATAATCGGTGACTAATACCTGGTAATGGAATGATATGAGTTTAGATGCTCCATGGTATACTTCCTGTCAGATTCAGACATGCTATTACCCTTCTGGAAATTTTCTGCAGGAAACAAAACAATGTTGGCCCCAATAAAATTCTCAGAAACTACAACAACAACATCGTCTTAATCCCAAGTTTATTTGGGGTCGGCCGCATGAATTCTTCTTTTCCATTCATTTCGGTTTTGCGTCATATTCTCCGATATTTGCAACATAAAATTCTCAGAAACTACAATGCCAAAAAATTCCAAATGCTAACAGTGATTAAAAAAACAATGCAGCAGAAATCAGCCGAAATGACCATCACCTTTCCAAGTCTGAAAGCCCTTCTCATTTAGAGCAGAACCAGCCACATTCCTTATCACCTCGTAAAGTACATCGAGTGGTGCAGTTTTCAGCTCTTGAATAAGGTTATAGATTGGCCTTCCGTTCTCCAAAAAAATGTGGTTATTCGGGTGTCTCGTTTTTGCCCCAGCATGCTGCTCAAACTCATACGCACTAAGAATCTTCAAAATGAAACAAAGCAAACCCAGTAGTTAAAATGCAGAACAAGTCAATCGTAAAAACAAAATCAAAACGGAACCGTAAGAGCATACTTACTTTGGAGAAATTGCACGTTGTACATCCACACAAATATCCACAAGTGTGGATCATCCCCTGAAGCTCTCTCTGATGACCATTAAAAGTTATATAAGAACAGAAGTCACCTACAAATTACCATAACAAATGAGAATATCTAAATGCAGGGAGATAATCTACACATGGAAGTGGGAATTTACCACTGGTGGGCTCGAAATATACTTCACACGAGCTCCCTCGAGAATACCCGTCGATAATAGCTTCTTCACATTAGACGGGAAGTTCCCAGAAGCAATCTTCTTCGCTGTCTTCATTCCCATAGAAGGAGTTCCACGTAAAGAAACATTGTCCCATGCAGGATCTTTCGTCTCCTTGGGTTTCTTGAGCTTAAATGTAATTTTCGTGATCCCCGTTGAACTAAGATGTTTCGGAATCTCCAACACGAAACTGGACGTCGATTCATCGCTCGAATTATCCATTCCGGTTCCACTGCGTTCTTCATCACTTGCCGTATCTTCGGAACCAGAACAAGTAGCAGTAACCTCGCCGCATTCCATCGGATCGCCGGTGCTCCTCTGCTTCGCGGGTTGGCTCGAGATGTCGTGAAAACTGGAGTTGTTTTCAACAGGAGACGCCACTGGATTCGAAATTTCAGATTTCATGTCATCATTTGAAGCCTCTTTCACTTGTTTCTTGTTCGGATACTCCTCTGCTTCGATATCATCTGCAAGATATATACGGTCTCTCTTCAATTCGCTCATTGATGAATTCCCATCTGTCATTACTCCTTCCATTGGCATCTCCAAACAAACAGCTTCTTCTCCCATTAAAGAAACGTTCTTCGAAATGATCACAATCACGCGATAGCATTCAAGAAAACAGTGGTGGGACTAAACCGAAGTTAGATCTGGAAACTCTGAATTCGAACGAGTCGAATTGAAATCTTCCAATCCCGAAAAATCGTATTCTGGTTCCAATCCGAACCGGAGAAATGAAAAGAAAAAACTAACAGGCGATTTCAAACTTTCTATAAAAAAATTTTTGGAGTAAGTGACTAAAACAAGCCCGAATCGATCGATTTAGCAACCTAATTCACAATTGCACATGAAAAAATCGAAATTCAGACGGTTATTCACATGAAACAAACGAGAAGAAAATTCAAAACTCGACAGAAAATTAAGAGATGGGAGGAATCGAGAAAGTGGGATTCCAAATCTTACGGATCTAAAGATCTGCAGAAAATGCAAGAAAACTCGAATTCGAACCAGAAGAAGGCGATAGAGATAAGACGGAGGCAACGGCACCAAATTAGGGTTAGGGTTTATGCAGAGAGAGAGAGAGAGAAGAGCAGAGAATAAAGGATGAGGAACGTGGAAGGCGGCAACGAACCAGAACGAAAAGCTTTGTTCGCGGTCCACATTTAACTTTTGAAGAGAGAGATGGATGGATGATGAGAGAGAAAATACTGATATTTATATTGTTAATATTAAATTTTAAATAGATTTTCTAGAAATCTACGAAGTCACCCGAAAATCAAAATCCAGATAGAAAATGTGATATAAAGTGCAAATTGGCCCTTTAGTTTATTAACTTTTGCATCCATAACCTTTGATTTTGATTGCCATTAATTAGCTTAAAGATAAGTGATTTCCCATGCTGTAAACATTGGTATTTATATTTTAAAATTTCAATAATACTATAATCATAGCATACAACATTTATATTAAAATAATTTAAATTACTTTGTATCATTAACAAAACGTCACTTTTAAAATATTAAATTTGCCATCTACATCCAAAAAAAATACCTTGACAGAACAATGACAAAAGGAGTACATAACACACTATCATGCAAACCAATGATTAGATTAGAGATGAAGAAATTTTTAGTGGTGGATTAATTTTTTATTTTTATAAAATAAAAGTACGGGGCTAGTTGTGGAATATATTAGGAAATTGGGGTGTAAATTTTAATTTATACTGCAGAAGAAAAAAGGAACGTGGCAGTTGCTGATGCATCGGAAGGTACGAGAAGACAAGCTAAGATCCAGTTTTCTCTTCCTCTCTCTCTACCGGTAGATTCAACCAATCAAAACACGACACGTCAAATATATGTGACACATCAGCAATAGAGAGGCCCATTCTTCCTGTGGGCTATTTCTTCATTGTTCAACTTAATGCTTTGTATGCCCATTGGGCTTCTTTTTTTTTTTTACTGCTCGATGCCTTTTCACTGTTTTTTTTTTCTTTTTTTTCTTCTTCCATTTTTAATTTATAGATATTATTTAAATAGATTAATTTATTGGATCATAACTATTAATGAACCTTAATGAGTGTGTGTAACGTGAACTTTAGTGAATGTGTGAAACGTTAACTACTTACCTAGATTGTGACATATTAATGTTTCTGCATTTGTTAATGTTTTATTATAAACCTAAGATATTACGAATACAAGTTCTTGTTGAATCCAACGTCGTAGTGTGAAATTATGTGACACAGCGCTTGATATTTCAAAATTTTATCGAGTTATTTTACGAATGTCAATTTTGTATACTTAAAAAGTAAATGCATTCCGTTTTATGTCCAATTTTTTAATTTGATTGGAATTTGAAAAAGAACATTTTATACAACAACTGTATATGATTTTCATTAATCATTTATAATTTCTATTAGAAATATTTAATTTGGTTTAAATAAATTGTAAATCAGATTTAATTTATTATTTTATATATTATCGTGTTTAGCTTGGATCGTTATGTATATTTGAGTCACAAACAAAATTGTTGTGGACACTGAATTTTATAGGAATTACTCTCTAATTCCTTAATTCATTTTGCATGCTCAAATATCTTTTCACTTCGAGTAGAAGATTGGCAATTCTAAATAAATAATCTTTTTTGCTCCATATATAGAATTGTGTTTAGGAAAAATGACATTTTTCTCCACATATTTTTTAAAATGTGACTTTTTCACACATAAATTTTTAATTTCACAATAAATTACACACAATTTGAAAAATACCAAATTTATACACCAAATCTTAAAATGATTATTTTAATTAAATAAAAAAGAAAAAGTTAGAGCAGCGTTGGATTGAAGCAAAGGAAAAAGAGAAAAGACGACAGCCTTTGGTTGGGGATAGAGATCAAACCATCCCTCATGGCATGTCAACGACGAACCAAAAACATATACCATATAATATAATTTAATATAAGACATATAATTAAATTTCAATCTTGCCCCTATAGCTCGGCTGTGTTAGCCGAATATGTAAATTTAAGCTCCTATCTTAATGCATATATATATATACATATTTAAACAAAGTCAAATGGTTTTAAATTTTTAATGAGTTAACTCGAGAAATGTAATCAAGCTACTACATATACGAATTGTAAAAATGCTTGTGGGCAAGAACAATGACAAAACGGTAAGAATTATCAAATATATTAACTTTGATTAATAAATAATTGTTATTTAATCAATGAATACTTATATTAGATAAAATTATTATTGATTTATTATACTTTAATTAATTTGTTAATATAAAACTCAATTTTTAAAATATATATATGTATGTATATTAGATCATTCAACATGGATAGATCCCTAAATTAGATGTGTAAATATTTTTATGTAATTATATAATTACTTGATTGTTTTAATTTGTTAGTTAGTCGGTCAAAATTTATAATTAAATGTTATTTTCATGTATTTTGTATTAGTTTTTTCTTAAAAATTAGACAGTAATTTTTAAAATTAATTGTATTTAGTACGGATTTAAGTTGGATTTATGATTATCTGCCCGACTAGAAAATGTTTGAACTAAATTTAAATTTGTTAGTGGCCATTACAAGAAATAAAATAACTAAAAAGAGAGAGAGAAGTAAATGTGCGTCGTCGTGGAGCATGGGAATTATGAAGCC
>NW_010962392.1:2055752-2082099 GCF_000463585.1 Tarenaya hassleriana | reverse complement strand
GTCGTGTAGCATGGGAATTCTGAAGCCGAAAGCCGCAGCCGAATGCAATAATCAGCGGCTTATCTCGCGATACTACGAAAATATCGCGATATATGGAGGATACGTACGGTTTATACCAACCCGTCTCGTGCGGCGCCACCGAATAAAGGCAGGTGGAACATCTCTGGTCTCTGAAGCGAAGGGAAGAGTCCTCACTATCCCAACCCCCTCTCTGTATCTCTCTCTATAGTCCTCCTCCGATCGAATCTCCGATCGCCGTCGTTTTCTCCGGAACTGCATCGATATCGGGAAAAATGGTGAGATCTTAAGCTACTTTTGTCAGTATCTTCGGCGATCGTTGATCTGTTGAATTTTCGTTTATTTTCTTAGGAATCCGTTTTTACACCGGGAAATTTAGTAGACAATGATGAATACTATGGAATCTTATTGTTTTTCTGTGATTTAGTTCTTCTCGATTAGACTATTTTGCTTGGATTTGGTTCTGTCTGGTGTTTGATCCGCTTGCGGAAGCTGTTTTTCGGCGGATTTTCGAACATGTCACGATTAGGGAAACATTAACTCGTTTGTGAATCGTTATAATCGACTGCGACGGATCAAAGCGGAGGGAATTGAATCACTTGTCTCTGAGTTTTCATTCTTCTCCGGTGTTCATTTTGTTGTTAATCGAGATCCGAGTTGTGTCCGTTCTACCGAGGAAGCTGAATATTGCCTGGATTTTAGATGTCATTGTGAATTGTCTCTCCGTTGATGTCTTTCTCTGTTGTAGAGATCTGATTTGTCTTCCCTTTTGTTGTACAGACTTGTTATTGCTATCCAAGATAAACGATCTAGTTTTTGTTTTCACTCTCTTATATTTCCATTGTTCCTTTTTCACCTCGAATTGGGCTCGATCTGGTTGTTTTGTTTGTCTTCTTGATGCATTTTCCGTTTGCTTTGCAATATCTGTCTACCATGGTAAGAGGTTCAAATGCATAAGAATATATGCTCTGTATTGTCTGCCTCCTAGAATCCGATGACACCATGGATAATTCCGGTTCTGTGTTAAATCTATGAAACGTGTAATAAAGGTTGACTACTCGATGTTGTCTTAAAAAGAATTTTGACCAGAAACATAGTCTTAGGGGATCAGGGTTAAGCCATTGAGCTGATGAGAAACAGTCTTTTCATTCAGCTAACATGGATTCCCTAGAGTGAAATAGCTTTATTTTCCTTATCCTTTTTTTTTGGTTTACTATTTTAAGATTTCTTCCTGGTAATATGTAATCGTTGGTCAACATGTTCTGTCTGGGCCTGATACCGGTGTTAATTGGTCAACTGTGGTATCCCTCTTGTCTAAATTCTATACTCCACTCCATTGATTGTTTCATCTGGTTGACGTTGGAAAACTTGGGTCTGCCATAGGCAATTTGTAAAGTCTAGACACTAAGACGCACTGACACGAAAGAAAGTAATTTGTGTAAACGCTAAGGGTATTGGACAAGGAAAGAGATGAAGAACATGGAAGTGATATTGTCTGTATCTTATATATATGTGTGATGTTCATTGGTTTCTAGGCCAACGCTGTGTCTGGTATGGCTGTGCATGACGAATGCAAGCTAAAGTTTCTGGAGTTGAAGGCAAAGCGGACTTACCGCTTCATTGTCTTCAAGATCGAGGAGAAGCAGAAGCAAGTCATCGTTGAGAAGCTCGGTGAGCCATCCCAAAGCTATGAGGATTTCACCGCCAGCCTCCCTGCCGATGAATGCAGATACGCTGTCTATGATTTTGATTTCGTCACAGCCGAGAACTGCCAAAAGAGCAGGATCTTTTTCATCGCATGGTAACCTCGACCTTCTTTTCTAAATTCTTCTATACCTTGACCCTAAAAAGAGCTAAACAGAAGATAATATAAATGTTATTACACTTGAATTTTTTACTCGACATGGTAACTTAAGGTAACGTCTAGTAAGGTTATAACGACATGTTGCGGTTTGTGAAAGGTCACCGGACACGTCGAGGGTGAGGAGCAAGATGATATACGCGAGCTCGAAAGACAGGTTCAAGAGAGAACTTGACGGAATTCAAGTGGAATTGCAAGCCACCGATCCTACCGAGATGGGCCTCGACGTGATCCGTAGCCGTGCCAATTGAAAATCCCCGAAACCCTAAACCATTTTCTATGTTATGTTCTTAAAGAGCGGGTATTATTTCTCCTCTGGTAGAATTGTTACGACTAAGCTCCGCTCTTCACTACAATATTTACCTTATGGTTATTATACATCTATCCTAGAGTTGATATTCTCTACCAATATCTTGGAACTTTGTTACTATCCATAATTCCATATGTGCTCTCTTTACATTATATCATTATTATGTTCATGTGGTTCCTATCCGAGTGCTTGGTTTTGAGTCTCATCTTTTTATAATTAAATTTGATATTTATTTGCTTGAACCCCTTATAAGCATGTATATACAGATGTGTATACGCATGTATATAAGTATACATATCTATGTGTGAGCATGGAACATCTTATTTGGGGTTGGTTCTCAGATTATTTTTAAATGTTAAAATAATCTTTTGTACGGATAAGTAACGAAACCCTCTTACTCGGTCGCAAGGTTTGGTCGAGAATTCAAAAGCCCACCCACCCAAATCCTTCCCTTCGTCCCCTATCTCCTGAAATTCCATGTTCATTCTTCTGCTTCACTGAGAGACATGGCGTTCTCTTCTTGCCTGAAGCTCTATCCGTTTTCTCTCCCCCGAACTCCAACCCTAATCTCTTCCCCTCCCAGATTCACCGCCGTATGCTTCGCCTCCTCGCACTCAGCAGCTCTCTCGCCGGACTTCACTCCGCTGCAGCTCCTCGACTCCCTCCGCCGTCAACCCGACGAGTCCGCCGCTCTCCGCCTCTTCGATTGGGCTTCCAAGCAGCCCAATTTCGCCCCTGACACTTCCGTCTACGAAGAGATCCTCCTCCAGCTCGGCCGATCCGGTTCCTTCGATTCCATGAAGAAGATTCTGGAGGACATGAGGGACTCCGGCTGTGAGATGAGTAACTCCTCTTTCTTGATTTTGATCGAGAGTTTTGCTCGGTTCGACCTGCACGATGAGATTCTGGGCGTCGTCGATTGGATGAAACACGGGTTCGGGTTAAAACCCGATACCCATTTCTATAACCGACTCCTGAATCTTCTTGTCGATGCGAATAAGCTGAAACTCGTTGAAATCGCTCACGAGCAAATGGGTTTGTGGGGAATAAAGCCGGACGTTTCGACGTTCAATGTTCTGATCAAGGCTTTGTGCAGTGCTCATCAGCTCAGACCTGCCATTTTGATGGCGGAGGAGATGCCGAGCTATGGTCTGAAACCTGACGAGAAGACGTTCACGACGATTATGCAGGGCTATATCGAAGAAGGTGATCTGAATGGTGCTATGAGAATTAGAGAGCAGATGGTGGAGTTTGGATGTTCATGGTCTAACGTGAGCGTTAATGTTCTTGTTCATGGGTTCTGCAAGGAAGGGAGAGTGGAAGAAGCATTGAATTTTATAGAGGAGATGGCCAATGAAGGGTTTTTCCCAGATCAGTACACGTTCAATACACTGGTGAATGGTCTGTGTAAAGCAGGACATGTTAAGCATGCCATGGAGATCATGGATGTGATGCTTCAAGAAGGGTTCGATCCGGACGTCTTCACTTACAACTCCGTGATCTCGGGATTGTGCAAGACGGGCGAGGCAAAAGAAGCGGTGGAGATTCTCGACCAGATGATCACTAGGGATTGTTCCCCGAACACGGTCACTTACAACACTTTGATCAGCACTTTGTGCAAGGAGAATCAGATTGAGGAAGCCACCGAACTTGCTCGTGTTCTCACCAGCAAAGGGATCCTGCCCGATGTCTGCACGTTCAATTCTCTCATCCAAGGTTTATGTCTGACCAGGAACCACAGTTTGGCGATGGAGCTTTTCGACGAGATGAAGAACAACGGCTGTGAGCCTGATGAGTTCACGTACAATATGCTGATCGATAGCTTATGCACCAAGGGGAAACTAGACAAGGCCCTCGACATGCTTAAACAGATGGAATCCACCGGTTGTTCTCGTAGTGTGATAACTTACAACACTTTGATCGACGGGTTTTGCAAAGCCAAGAAGGTCCGGGAGGCCGAGGAGATTTTCGACGAGATGGAGCTACAAGGAGTGTCTAGAAATTCGGTAACATACAACACGCTCATCGACGGTCTGTGTAAGAACAGACGAGTGGAAGATGCGGCTCAGCTCATGGACCAGATGATAATGGAAGGGTTGAAACCGGACAAGTTCACGTACAATTCCCTTCTCACGCATTTCTGCAGAGTCGGCGACATAAAGAAGGCTGCGGATATCGTTCAGACAATGACCTCGGACGGGTGTGAACCCGACATTGTGACGTACGGAACACTGATCGGAGGACTGTGTAAGGCCGGGAGAGTGGATGTTGCGAGTAAGCTTCTGAGGTCGATTCAGATGAAAGGTATGATCTTGACGCCTCATGCTTATAACCCAGTGATCCAAGGGCTGTTCAGAAAGAGAAGAACGGATGAAGCCATGAATCTGTTCAGAGAAATGGTGGAAAATGGCGGGAACCCAGATGCGGTTTCTTACAGAATCGTGTTCCGAGGTCTCTGCAATGGAGGCGGGCCCATCGGAGAAGCTGTGGACTTTCTCGTTGAACTGATGGAGAAAGGGTTTGTGCCAGAATTCTCGTCTATGTACATGTTGTCGGAAGGTCTTCTGTCTCTGTCAATGGAGGATAAGCTGGTGAAGCTCCTCAACATGGTGATGCAGAAAGCGAAATTCTCGGAGAACGAGGCTTCGATGGTGAAGGGTTTGCTTAAAATCAGGAAATTTCAGGATGCTTTGGCCACTCTCGGCGGCGTCTTGGAAACCCGGCGGCCGGAGAGAACTTTCAGGTCAAGGTGAAATCTCATGTAGTTGCTTATCAGAACCTTATTAAAATGTTGTAACAAAAATGCCGTTATTGTGAACCTTTCCTGCGAAACACGTCAGAGAATCTTCAGTTCGGTCTGCATCCGGATACCGGATAGGTCAAGAAGAGCTACGGAGGAGGGACGGTGACATGCCCATTGATAGTGATGGTGGTAATGGAATGGTGGTTTGGTCTCCATGAAAATGAAGGAAGAGAAAATAATTGCGAAAGAAAAACATGAAAAAGATGAAAGATGATGAAAGAAAATGAGATTAAAAAAAATATAGACTGCAAATGTGTAGTTTTGTTTTGAAAGAATTTGTAAATAACCTTTTTGAAAATATAGTCTTATTTAGACTGTCTTGAATATCTTACTCTTGTTTTATTTAAAAATTTAATATCTTTATTTATGTGAAGAAGACTTGAACAACTATATATGTTGTGTGTGTGATTTGGTAATACGTTATTTTGATTGGTATGATATCTTAATGTGGTTAACCTATCATATGCGTTTTCTTTGTGTTTCATACATACATACATACATTGTTTCATACATACATACATACATACATACATACATACATACATACATACATACATACATACATACACACACACACACACAAATAGATGATCAAGTACATTGATGGCATGCATGCATAACAAATTGATGATAGAAGTACACATCAATGTACTAAAACTAAAACATTCCCAAATATTGCAGTGTGATTGATCCAAAGCCCTTCCTTCATGTGACAGATTTTACTTAACACAGAGAAAACAAACCCAAAACCGAAAGGGATAAAAAGATGATAACAAATAGAAAAGAAGAATGTTTGGTCTGTCATTACAGATCAAAAGACTAATCGAATTCTCTCTTAGAAAAGCAAAAAGTAGCCCATGAATAATCAAATCTTGTACAGATTTATGTCTCAAACTCCTTACACAGGTTTGCAATTGTAATAAAAAGGGACAAAAACCCAAGTGAAGATAGATAGGACATGAAGAACTAATGGAAAACAACCACTGACCTTGACCAAATTGGTTGAGATTATCTCTCTCTCTCTTACGAGAAGCATGCCATTTCCTGACCAGTATTCTGAAACACCTGCCCAATTGACGGGTATAGTTTTATTTCACAACATATCGAGATGGGACGGTGGTCAGTATGAGGGAAAAAAAGATATAGAAACATGAACATTGTCTACATGGGGGACATGCCTGACATAAGAGAGAAGGTTTTACCGACCTAGAGGAAGCCTCCACCAGTCCAAGCAGTGTCCGATTTCCCGTTGTGACCTACAGATTTCTTATCGGGTGCACTCTGGTAGAACCCATCATCTTTCGCATCGTGATCTTCCCAACCTGCCCACCCGTCCTCATCGTTAGAACCCGACACCTTCTTCTGAGCTGCTTCCTTCTTATTATAATTATCACTCTCTCCCCAGTCATCCCAAGAATTAGAGTTATTTGATTTGTTATAGTAACCACTTGATGATGAATTTGCTGCTTTGTTTCCATGGCCAAAGTCTTGGTAGTACATGTTCCTCTCGGTTTCGTTAGGCTGGAAACCATCCGCCTTAAAGCTCGTTCCTTCTTTAGTGAACTCCTCCACTTTCTGTGAGGCCATTGCCATCACTCCTTTCATGATCCCCCACGTCCTCTGTCCAATCTCTGTTGTCTTTGTCGCGACGACATTAACAGTTTCACTGACCTTGTGATCGTAGCCGCCGTCTTTCACCTGCAACAAATGGGTTTCTTTATTGTCGCGGAAAATGATGCATATAGAATGCAACTAGGAATATACTGGATAAAGGGTCAAGCTTAGTTTGATGTAAGGTGATGCAGGGGCTTAAACACACAAAAAATCGCCTCTACTATAAACAACCGATGCAAATAAGGACGATTATGCGGTGAACAGGATACATAACAATGTAGGCAGTAAGAGATAACACAACAACATAAACAATGGGCTACCAAACAAAATACGAACATAACCAGACACCATGCATCAAGTTGGGATTCCAACGCTAATCTACATAGACATGAAATAAGGAGCGATAGCATGATGAACACATTGGACAAGAGAAGGATTATGCTCAATCATTCCAGAAGAAACCAGTACTGGAACCAACAAACTAAGGCCAATCAGGATATTTGCCAAAAATTCCATCAAATGTAGCTCACGAAACTCAATAGATTACAATGACCAACAAGGAATTGCATCACTGGGAATCAACCACAACATAGTACAGAACCATAAAATGTTGTGTAATGTACCTTGGATGTTTCCTACACGGACAACATTCGCAGCTGAATGAGCTGCAGATGCAGCGACCAGAGACAATCTTCCGAAACCCTATATTTATATGAATGGATGAACAATCGAATCAGAGAAAACTGGGAATCCGCTAGCACCTCATATCATCATCGAAATCAACCACAAAAAGCATCCAAAATCACCTGAGACATGACAGAGAAGACATCGCCCTGTTGATTGTTGTTCCTCGGTGCCGGGGCAGGGCTGGATCCGAACCCGACATACTTGCCTCCTTGCGAAGGAGGAAGACCTTCAGGCCTCGACTCGTTCTCCGCCATCTTCCTCGCGAAGAAGTTCTCCTTGCTCGCCGCCGAAGCCTCCAGCTCCGACCGCGTGTAGATATCCTCCGATGACCTCGACTTCACCGGCGCTCCCCCGCTACCGCGGTTCCCCGATGCCCTAAAATCACTCGCCGATTGATTCCGCCGCATGTCCGAGGAGGATCTGAACGAATCGTCGTTATCCCAACTGTCCCATCCACCCCCGCTTCCATAACCACCGTCCCGACCACTCTGCGCCAATGGCGGCTTCTTGTTCATCCCAACACCTCCGCCACCGCCGATTGTCTCCTTGACAACCGGCGGATCCCGCCACGGTCTGCCCTCGGCGAGAGCCTGGATCCGGTCGCGATACACCGATGCGGCGTTGGAATTGTACTTGGCGACGATGTCGGTCTCCTTAGGGATCCCGTACTGCGCGAGGAAATTGTTGAGGCGCTCGTTGCCTCCTGCCTCCATCTTCTTGATCTGAATCTCCGACCACGAATCCATGGTGACAGATCGGACAAAGGAGATGTGAACGCCCAAGCCGCGATGCTTACCGGAGCATTCCAAGCACATGAAGATTCCGTACGAAACCGATGCCCATTGCGGATTCTTCTGGGAGCAATCGACGCATACCTTGTTCTCCGGCTGAGATTGAAGCGCGCGCAATCGCCTAGCCGCCGCCATGACTTGCCGGAGCTCCGATCACCGACGAATCAGATCTGATCCAGATGGAGATCTGTTATTCTTCGCCTTGCGTTTTTTTTTCGCTCGATAGTTGTTTCTCGTGCCTCTTTCCTCTAATAAAAATGTAACTTCGCGTTTTCTCGTACGTGTTTTTCGGCACGTGCCAATTGGGGAAATTTTCACACTACGAGTATAATTATAATTTCATACTATTTGATATTATTTATATATTTGTTGCCATCATCTTCCTTTTATTCTTATTCTTATCGGCAGTTTCGTTTTTGTATTTCTATTGGACTCTTATTCAAAAGTGGAATTATACAAATATAATGACTTGTTTAGAAAAAAATATATATATATATATGATTTTGGAGAGAAGATTCATTATAAAATATGTACCTTATATTATATCAAGCTATTTAAAGAAACCATGGCTTTAAATACGTAGATTTAACAACTATTGCTTTTGCTTCCCACAAAACTTTGTCGGTGTCGTCGTCATTTGATCATGTTTTATATACTTGAAAATAAACAAAAAATATATATGAAAAATATGTTAAAAAATAGTAATCGCGCCAATTTTGTCATATAATGTTTTGTCTATCATTACACGCACTTTTAAACTGTCTTCATATTATCAAATCGTATGTCTGTATTATTTTAAAACAAATTAACAGGAAAAAATATTAAAAAACAATAAAAATATTAATAATTGCGTCAATTTTATTATACGGTGTTTTGACTATCAATAGATTTTGAAGTGTTTTCACGGCTAATTTCATATTCATCAGCCAAATTATGTCGCTGAATAATGAGGATGGACGAGACGAGATGATGGTTAGCCGAGACGAGAAGATCGCCGACAGGACCTAACTCGGGATGGTCGGCCACTCGGTCTGCCAACTCGGCCACCGTGGTCGACGGAACCCTCCCTCTCCCGACCACTACGAGTTCATATTCACCGCTTCTTCCTATTGATAGAGTTTCTTCAACTACGTTCTTCTTTGGTTCTATCTCTTTGTATTCTACCGTTTCTCCCCATTTGCTCTTGAAGCTCTCCAATGTCCCTTCGTCTAATTCCTATACGAAATATTATTAGTCAATCCATTCTTTTATTATAAATTTATAATGATAAATAATATTATGGATGAAAATGCGTACCTTTTCTTTTTCCCGGTCCACGCTGGCCGTCGACAAGGCGTAACCCTTGTCCTTGTTTTTTGACGGAGCGGACCGTAACTTAACGGCGTTACCATTCAACCCATCTCTCTCCAAATCCTCCCGCCGAGCTCCAAGGCCTCACGGTCATCGGGCCCACCGAAGAACAAAACGCAAACCCTTTGGGCCACGTGGCGCCCATCTGGACTTTCTGCTTGGGCTTCGATGGGCTCAAATCCACGGTCCACGAGCACTGCCACCGAACACGGCGCGTGATTCAACGTCCTCTGGTTCACCACGCGCCAAGCATGGCCCACGTTCTCCACAACGCCGTCACCGCTACCGTTACCGTTACCGCCGCCGGCACTGCTCCAACGCTTGTGGAATGGTAAGATGACCATCGTGACCCTCTTGGTCTCCGCCACGTGGCAGATATCTTCGTGCATCGTGTGTAAAGGGGAAATCGCGGTTACGGGCCGGACCGCGACTCGGCCCAGTTGTCGGTATGTTTCGAAGGCTCCGACGACGTTGTCGTGCCACTCGCCGTTACGGTAACGGTTTACGAACGGAAGTCCGTTACGACGGGCTCTTTGGACCGTTACGATGGAGGACGACCGTTCCGTTAGTTCCATCATGCGCATTACGAAGAGCTTCAGCTGCAACCCAAATAATAATAATAATAATTAAATATCTCGAGACGTTCAAATTGTAATTTTTGTTATTAACTGCGAAAAGCGGGAAACATATAAGCTTGTTGAGACTTTGTTATTTTGCATTTGACATATATGTGATAATGAAATATTATCCATATTATTCTAACAATTTTTTTATAATAAAATTAATTGGAACTCAATGATATAAGTATTTTAAAAAATCGGATTAAATATAAAAATAAATTTAAAATATGAATAAAACAAGTTTAAATAAAATTGGGACCTTGGTGGTTCGGATGGACTCGATGAGGGAGATGAGGGAGGAGACGTTGGCCGAACCGTGGAGGCAGGCGAGAACGCGAAGCTCCGACCCGTCGGCCGCCGAGAAATCTCCGAGTCTCCGGTGGGTATGCGCGTGATTCCCACGCGCCGGCTTGTAAATGGCCATCACGCACGGCGTCGTTATGAATGTCGTGAACAGTGCCATGAGCACTAGAATCGCGAATGTCTCGTCGTTAAGTACCTGTAATAATAATAATACCCTCCAAACAAAATTATTTAGAAAAGTAATTATTTATTGAAAAAATAATTACGATATATATTTGTTTTCTTGATATTGTTCTTGCATAATTAAATATATGTACTAAAAAACAGTTCACATGTTTTTTACGTTGTATGTAATGTAAGAGCCGAAAGTAGGACATCATTATAAGCTATACAACATGTGCTCAGTTTTATTTAATAATAATCTATATTGACGTACGAGACCAATTCCGAATTATTTTATTGATTTATCTAACGTTACTATATATGTTTATTAATTGAATAGACCAACTCCAAAAAAATAATAAAAGAAATTAAGTAGCGTTTGAAACTAAAAAAGGTAAATACTTACAAAAATAATTAAAAAGGCTGACCTTTTTCTCCTTGCCAATGTTGAGTACGATGAGCTCCACCAGCCCTTTCGTGTTCATCAAGAAACCCAGCGCTAGAGCCTCCCTCGCCGGAACCCTAACCGCAAACGCAACCGCAAACGTGCCGGCGATCTTTCCGATGCAAGCGACCGCGATTACAATGGCCAACAATCCCCAAGACTCGCTGCCGCTGATCTTGGAGACGTCCGTTTTCAAACCGCTGGACGCGAAATAGAGCGGCAGGAGCAAACCCGACACGAAGTCCTCGATCCGTTCGATCAAACGCTCCGCAAGCTCACCGTCTTTAGGAATGGTGAGGCCGAAGACGAAGGCTCCGAAAATGGAGTGGATGCCGATGAGATCGGTGATGAAGCCGGAGATCATAACGCCGGCGAGGGTCATGCATACGTAGGGTTCGTGTACGACGTCGTTTCCCGGGGAACAGCGTTTTGAAACGCGTTTCATGATTGGTTGGACCACTACCATCATGAAGATGACGAAAGCTGCACCTGAGAGGAGTACCCACAAGGACACCTGTTCGAAATAATTGGTTTATTAATTTAATTAACTAATGGTTTAAATATAATTAAACATGTATATACTTTGGCTAAATTAACAAATAATAATTTACATACTTGTGGGTTCTTTACTTTTTTCATGTACTAATGGGTATATACTGTCTTAATTATCAAATAAATACATACGAAATATATATATATATATATATATATATATATAGAATCTCATTTTGTATACAACTTTATCAAAATGGCGATGTAATGTTGTAAATAACAAGACCAAAACGAATATGAATTTCAGCCTTGAAAATTGAAATTTGGGAAATTATGAGCTGATTTAATTTTTGGGTAACATATATACATATAAATATGTGTGTATATATCACAAATGTAAAAAAAAAAAAAAAAGGGGAAAGCCAACAGTACCAATGGGTTCTTGCGGTGGCTCCCTCCGCCATCTCCGGCAAGAGCGACGGCGAGGGCGAGAAGAATCCAAGCGGCGACGTCGTTGAACGCGGCGGCGGCCATGGCCGTCTCTCCGACTCGAGTCATCAAGAGCTTGAGCTCCGCTAAGATACGTGCGAGCACAGGGAAAGCTGTAATAGACAAGGCGACCCCCATGAAAACCAGGAACTCTCCATAACCCGGTTTTCCGGTGTCTTCGTAAGCTGTTTTCCGGAGGAGGAAGGCCACACCTACTCCGCCGGCGAACGGGAGTGTGATTCCGGCGACGGCGATTCCGAATGCACGTTTTCCGCTTCTTCGGATCGAGGAGAGGTCGAGTTCGAGTCCGACGAGGAAGAGGAAGAACAAAAGGCCGATACTTGCCACGGACTCGAGTATGGGCATACTCCACGACGGGAATATACGGTGTATATACGCCGTATTTCTGCCGAGAGCCGACGGTCCAAGCAAAATACCTCCCTGAAAAGCCCATAATAACAGATTCATACATGTGCCACGTAACACACGGGCCAAAAACAACGGTTCTTGACGTTGGTGGCATAATCGTAAATAGCTGCGGAACAGGGAGTGGCAAAACCGTAAATCAAACGATGACGTACGACGATCTCGGCGATGACTTTGGGTTGACGGAGGGGTCTGAAGAGGAGGGCGAGGGAGCGGCTAACGGCGATGATTAACGCCGTCTGGACGATGAGTAACGGGAACGCGAAGTTCAACGGGTTGTCGCCTTGCCACGCTCCGTTTGACGACGCCTTAACGGCGGTTATGTTGAAGGGCATTTCCGGAACTTTTGTTTTTTCCCCGCAATGTTATATATAAACTTATAATATATGAATGTGCATGTGAATCGAAGTGTGAAGTAATTTATAGGGAAAATTTTTTGTTTGAAGATTAAAAAAAGTTGAGGAAAAAAGTCATATGATGTTGCTTTATCAGATTGGGTGTCCCTCTGTCTCACGTGTTAGTCTTAAATTTCTACGATTATCCTGCAAGAGTAAATGGACAAACACAACCATAATAATAATAATAATAATAATAATAATAATAATAATAATAATAATAATAATAATAATAATAATAATAATAATAATAATATATACTTCCTATTTTATGAGGTATACAGATTTTAAAAAAAACTATTTACTAAGTACTGCATTGAAAATGTAAAATCAAATCGAATTGAATATAAGAAAAAGTAATGAAACCCGGTATCTTTAAGAAGAATTCTGATACTGTTAAATTTGATAGATTTTAATAGAATTGAATTAGAAATCTGTAAGAATGGTGTATTGATTTATAAAAAAATAAGTAGTTATATAATTATTAAACCAAACCATATTAAACGAACCGTATCTTGTAATAACTCCTGTGGGTTATTCTCGTTCATTATCTTATGATAATAATTATACAAAACATTAATATTTGGCAAGGTGGCATTGTAGATTATATAGCTAACTTCATATCCTCACCAATGGGAAATAAATGAATAATTGACGGTCAAAGCTTGAACGAGAAGCGGAGATCACGTGATGCACACGTGGCGTGAGTGGACATAATCTTACACTGAGGTGACACGTGTCCCATCTAGTTGGACAAAATTATGAGAGGGGGAAATTATTGGAAATTAAAGTGAGAGAGAACCGGAGAAAAAAATAAGTGATGGATAAAATAGGGGTGGATGCGGATCGGATATCCAGAATTTTTTAGATATCCGTATCTGTATCCGATCCGTACAAATATTCGATTTTGTTATCTGTATCCGATCCGTAATTTTTATATATCTGCAACTTCAGATATTCGTTAAAATCACGGTTATTTGTGGATATCCATATCCGATCTAAAATATTATTAAATTTTAAATTTAAATTAAATAACAAATTCAAATGTAAATAAAATATATAAGATATTTAAGATAAATAATATTCACAAATTTAAAATTTATAATTTAAACATTCCAAACCAACTCAAATACAAATACAATTATAATTTATCACATACAAGTATCAAAATTCAAAATATTAAACATAATAAATCTTAATATTCAAAAATTAAAATTATAAACCTCAATATATATAAATTTGTTTTGAATCACCCTAAAAAAAATATGTAAATATTAAGCATTTTAAATCTTTATACCAAATTATTCTTATATTTAATAATATTATTACAAAATACGGATCGGATCGAATATGTCGGATAATTCAATTTTAATATCCGTATCCGAAATAAAGACAAAGGATATGTCAGTGACCTAGCACGACAAAGCACTCTCCGAGGGCATGGAATGTCTAATTTTTCGGCAAATATTTCCAAATAAATATCCGTATCCGATTCGTAAACTCTAGATATCCGAATTTTCGGTTCGGATACGAATCGAATAACGGATCGATTCGGATTTTTCGGATATTTTGTCCACTCCTAGTCAAAAGTTTATCTAGTCGTATAAAACAGGAAAATTCTTGTGATCTTTTTATGGAATTGAGAGTTGTGTGTAGAAATATAAATCAAGATGAATGATATGTATTACTGTAGAAATAAAAAATAAAAAAAATAGAAAACACATACAAAGTTTAATTTTAAAATTGTCCAATTAAAATGTTAACTTTTATTTTTTTAAAATGTATAAAATTATTAATTTTCCCAATAATATGCAGTTAGAATCGTTAATAAACCTCAATATTCATAAAAACATAAAAAAAAAAGGTAATCGCATACAAATATCCGAACTTTTATAAAAATCCCAAATAAATACCCTAACTATAAAATTGTCATATAAATACCTGAACTTTTCAAAACTTCCATATAAATACCCAAACTTTTAAATTTTTTTCAAATCAAACAAACGCAACTGCTGACTCAACAAAAAGCTGTTGACTCAGCAAAAAAACTGTTGACTCAGCAAAAAACTACTGACTCAGCATTCAAAAATATTATTAAATATCCAAATATTCATCTACGTGTATTTAAATTAATATATATATATATATATATATAAATTCACATATATATATATATATATATATTAAAAATAAAATTATTTATAATTAATAAAATATATATACACATAACTACAATATATATATATATAAGTTTTGAAAAGTTCAGGTATTTATATGAAAATTTTATAGTTCGGATATTTATTTGGGATTTTTGTAAAAGTTTGGATATTTTTATGTGATTACCCCTAAAAAAAATTATAAGTTATTAATTTATCTTTTTTCGATATAATCTAAATATATTTACAATATTAAGTATTATTATTATGAAAATATATTTAATTACAGCTGAAATGCGTATAATTATTTTATGCATTGGCAAGAATTTTTTTAAATTTATAAATAATTAAAGGTTTAATTGAATGTTTTTGTTTGATTTTAATAAACTTATACAATTTTAAAAGTAAACAACATGGTTTTTTTAGGTGGCGAATACAAAAATTTTATTATTTTAATTAAAAATCAAGAAAACTATTTGATTGGTAGAGAAACTTGGATAGTTAGATTCTTATTATCTTATCTTTTTCAATAGTTCAAGCATTTTTATTCGTCAATATCATTTTTTTTCTAAACAAATATGTTAATTGAATAATGTTAGAATAATCTAGTAACACAAATTAAGAATGATTTGTTCCACTACTAGACAGTAGACACTAGTGGCTTTCCCTATATTATATTGGGGCACAATGTACAAATGGGTCCACGTAAATTGCTTATGATTTCGAAAAATAATATGATTATTACAAAATTATAATTTAATAAATATCGCGTGTATGTATGTGTGTGTATGTATATATTGTTGGTATTCGTATATATCCATCTAAATATATGTAGCAATTAGGTGTTTAAGTCATGTATTCACTCTTTTTATTCACCTCATCTCTTTAATATCATATGCTCAAACATGACATTAACAAATTCGAGTGTGTGTTTTAATGGATATATTTTTATTAATAAAGCTAATTTTTTTCTTTCTTTTTTTTCCAAGATGGGAAGTCAAAACTTTTTCAGGGTTAAAATAAATGGGCCAAAATATCCAATTCTAAAACCCAATGGACTTATAATTGGGCTTGACGAAAATGGAAATACATAGACCCCCCAAATGCTATTGCTATCACTGACCTTCGTTTAATTTTTTTTTTTTTTTTTGGGTTCGAAAACAAATCTTTTTGCCGCTACGAGTAAATTGATTTTGGATTTAGGGTTTTGGATTTCATGTGTTAGTCTCTCCATCGATCGCGACCTGAGTTTTTAAAGCGTCTTACCGGGATTTCGCCATTACCGCCGCCGACGATCCCCAATATTTCGCAGGTTTTGGCTTTTGGGTTTTTTGAGGTCATCGTTGGTTTTTGTTTCCCTGTTTCCATTTCAGCTAATTTTTTTTCTTATTATTGATTGTTTTTTTTTTTTGAAAATTGAGATCATCTTTAGACGTAGTGTTGTTGCATTGAAGGTTTTCGAGAAATTCCTGTTTGAATTTTGTTTGAATTCATCGTGTACTTGTAGCTAATTTTGAACAAACAATCCTACACTATTTACATTTAAGACTCTGAAGAAAAACTCTAAAGCCAAACAACTTTTGAGTATGAACTCGGAATCTAAACTCAAAAAATCTTTGAACTTTAGAATGAGCATTGAGCTTGAGCATGAGGTGGCGGGATTTGGTGATTTGGTTACTGTTTTTGCTGTCTCCTACTTTGCAGTGCAATTGAAGTGTCGCCACTCTTTTCCATTTCCTTTGTTTAGAGTTCTGTTATGGAGGACATTGAGAATAATATTGAAGAAGATGAATTTGGGTTCTCGAGAAATTACTTTCTCGCAAAAGAATTGGGTGGAACAGGCAAGAAATCGGCTCATAAACTCTCCGATATCAATGTCGTTGATGAGCAGGTGTTTGAACATTTTCTCTCATATGATATATTGATCACCAATCAAATGCTCTCCATTACAGCTTCATGAATATGCAATTCTGTTATTCAGGAGCTTAGAGCAGCGGCATCTAACATCGAAATGAAACATGAGAAAGAGATTGCTGCGCTGATGGATGAATACAAGACTATGTACCCTAAGTGGGTCTTTGAGCTGAGGTGAGATTATTGTTGGATTTGAATAACATCTGGTTTCTTTCTTATCAAGCATTTGTTTTAGAACCTTGCAGGTCACCTATAACGAAAAATGTTAAAGAATATTTAACAAAGATTTATCACTATTTCTGTTTCTCTCTCTCTTTGTCGAGTCTATGTGAGAAAAATCAAAATTGTATGCCATTTGAAGAATGTGTTCATCCAAACTTTTGTGTGGTCTATACTATAGGTGTGGCTTTGGCCTTTTAATGTATGGATTCGGATCTAAGAAGGCTCTAATTGAGGATTTCGCATCTTCTTCTTTGACTGAGTATTCAGTCGTGGTTGTCAATGGCTACCTCCCTTCTGTAAACTTGAAACAGGTAATCAATCCTCTGTCGGATTTAACACATTTATTTCGCAATGCCAATATGGTACTTTACATTTAGAATTAGAGTGCTTGGTATGAAATGAATAACAATGGCTCCTCTTGTTTTGCATATTCAGGTTTTGACAACCTTAGCTGAACTACTATCTGATCAGTTGAAATCTAGAAGAAAGAGTTCTTCTGCGAGCTCGTGTAAATGTCAGGAAACGTTTTCTTCTCGTTCAATAGACGGTCTTCTCTCTTTTCTACATGGCCCTCAGTCAGACGACAAAGACTGCTTTGTATGTGTTGTCATTCATAACATTGATGGACCTTCTCTAAGAGACTCCGAATCACAGCAAACCCTAGCCCGTCTTGCTTCCTGTTCACATATACGCATCATTGCCTCCATTGACCATGTTAACTCACCATTACGTAAGCATTATACTTTTAGTTCGTGCCGCTTGATTTCTCGTTCTCACTGTTATCTTTACATGACATTGAAGATACTTTATACCGAGTTTCTTGGACATTATATGGAATATTGTGTCTGAACAATGAACATTGGCAGTATGGGACAAGAAAATGGTTCACACACAGTTCAACTGGTTGTGGCACCATGTTCCGACATTTTCACCATACAAGATCGAAGGAATCTTTTTCCCGCTGATTCTTTCACAAGGAAGCTCGGCCCAGACCGCCAAAACAGCCGCCATAGTCTTGCAGAGTTTGACACCCAATGCCCAGAATGTCTTCAAGATCCTTGCAGAGTATCAGCTCTCACACCCAGACGAAGATGGTGAGTAGCTAATAAAGTTTCAAGTGGCTAATCACATTGTAAAACGATTAAAGTTAGCCGATTTTGGTATAAAAACCTTGAAAGAGAGTCTAAAAAAGTTTTCAAGTGGTGATCTCTCTCTGTTTTTCGGTACAGGGGATGATATTAACCCTTTTAACGGTAACGTTTTCCCATGGATTTTGGCAGGCATGGCGACGGAAAATCTTTACACGATGGCGCGGGAACGATTCTTTGTGAGCAGCCAAGTGACACTGAATTCACACTTGACGGAGTTCAAAGACCATGAACTGATCAAGATTAGACGGAACTCTGATGGACAAGACTGTCTCTGTATTCCTCTTGCCCCCGAAGCTCTTCAACAGCTCTTGCTTGATCTCAGTCAATAGCTCTATCCAAATGTGAAATCTCTATTTTTTTTTTCTCATTGAAATTTTTTGCTTTCACTTATCATTATGATTTAATTCCGATTAGGTTCTCTTCTGATCTCAATTAGTATTGTAAATTATGTTTAAACAGACATCTTTAGTTGTGTTTATTCACATGTATAGTCATTACCTCTTTTCATATATTAACATCGGTTGAAGTAATGCATCAAATTTTCCAATCTGATAATTATGTATGTAATTAATAATATAGAACTGTCAGACTCAAATTGTTTTTTCTAATTTGCAAGAGAACTAAATCAACACAGTGGCTGTAGTTTAGTGGTTAGAATTCCACGTTGTGGCCGTGGAGACCTGGGCTCGAATCCCAGCAGCCACAGTTTCCTGTTATTTTATATATATATATGTAATTATGAATATAAAATAAAACCATTGTTTTTTTTAACATATTCCGAGACAGAAGCATCAGGCGAGACGAGCAAAAATAGAGCATTCCTATTCGTTAACTTACATCACAAGGCAACAAAAATCACATGAAAATGATTATCTATCTCTGTTAAAAAAAACACAAACAACAATCAGAGAGAATCATAACCCTAAAACCATTCTAGCAACCAGAAGAAACCCTTTATCCATTCCTCTTCCCTTTTCACGTCAACATAAGATCGTTTCCACTGAGGTGAGGCCGGAGACACACTAATACCTCGTGTTCTTCAGGCCCAGCACTCAGTTTCGGCACCAGAATCTCGAGAACCGATCCCGGCCCATCGTAATACGCTTCGATGTTTGCATCTTCCGGGATTCGGGTCAATAACGGGATTTCTCTGACGAATTCCCCGGGCGGGCAATGCTCGGAAGCCGGATCTGTCAGCTTGAATGTTCTGTCTCGTCTCTTGATGAAAGGCATTCGCGAAGTGCTGACACAAGAGACTTTGATTATACCGTGAGTTAGTGTGTTCCTCCATGAGACCTTAACGCTGTTTAGATCCACAAAGGCTAGGCTTATAATGATCAAATACCCTTCTTCGTCTTCGTAGATCGTTTTCGCGGCAGTAACTGGTCCGTACACGTTTTTCATGGCCCCGCTAAACTCGTTTGACCAACTTGGCATCTCGTTCAGGTGAGCTTCAGTATCGGATGGAGGGTTCACTGTTAAGCAGTAGTCATCTTCATGATTGGTGCCATTAGAGAACAAGTCCTTTCTCCTTTTGTGGCCGACGGGAGATAGATCGTTTACTTCTCCGTTTGTATGGTTTGATGGCTGAGTCGAGAGATTGAGCCCCGACCCATTAAGAGATTTCTTTGAGTGGCTTGTAGAAGGATTCTTCAGAGAAGGAGGATGCCTCTCGAGCTCAAAGTCTGTATTCGGGAGGTTTCTCCACGAACTGAAGTCGCTAGCTTCGGGTGGAATAGAGAAATTCAGATCCCGACCCGTTAGCTCCGTCCACCTCTTCTTCTCTTCCTCGTCGAGACATGTGAGGTTTGGCGAAGGAACAAGCTCGATCCCATGAACACACTGTGGATTAGACAATCCTCTGTAATGCTTTCTCTGCATCCTATGAGATCTTACAAATCCCTTTTCGACGCTGAATGGAAACGGACGTTCCCCCTGGCGAGAATGCCCGTTCATGTAGCTCCTGAGTTGCATCTTCCCGAGGGCATTCTCGGGTCTGTCCTTGAAAACCCACATGTACATGTTCTCCATATCATGCTGGACAAGGAACACATCAAGCTTGAGATCCGACTTGTCGAAACCAGAAACTCCATTGTTGTCCCTGACGATTTTCGCCTTTGATTTCTCGTTCAAGGAAGGTTTGAAGTAGAAACTGAAGAAAAACCAGGCACCCCATATGCTATCCACCCGTTTCGCACATTTCCGGCCAACCCTAGGCACAACGCTCAGATAATTCTCGGCCTCGTAAGCTTGAGAACCTAACCCTACATCCAAAATGTCACAAGAATCCGGGTTCCATGGCTGTGGAGGAGGACTTCGCTCAGCAGAGAGTGGTAAATTGATATCGGGAGGGCCCGAAAGCACGGATTGACGATTATTCATCTCCAAATCGAGTTCCTCGTGTGAAGATGCACTCGAATCCATGGACAACAGAGTCGACGGATGATGATTCTCCATCGTTGAGGCGTCAACCCCCACAAGCAAGATAATCAGAAACTGGATCAAACCCTATCGGTGAAATTCCACGGGAAAGCAGGAAGCTACCCTAATCCTGGCTTATGATCAATCACCGCACGAGATGCGATTATCCCGTCTACAACCTTCACCCGGAAAAAGGGATAAACATGCCAATTTTTTCTGGGTTTCTGAAATACCAACACAACCCGAAAGATGACGAAGGGAAAGCACAGAACCGGAAAAACCCTAGAAAAAAAAAAGGAGATTCCTATGAGGTTTTCACTTTCAGTTTACCTTGAGGAACAAGCTCGAATGAATCAATAAGAAGAAGAAACAGGACAATAGTATCGTCGTCTTCATCAACGAACAAATCGATCATATTTTCACTTTCACACACACGAAATTCTTCTCCGTCTTCCGTGTGAACAAAGATGAACGAGCGAGAAGAGAAGCAGAACAGCACCGTCTACCTTTCTCCAGAGAGAGAGAGAGAGAGAGAGAGATGGCTTGACGGAGTAAATGCCTGCCCTGGATAGAACCGTGGAAACTGGCCGCTGTTACTTAACGGTGACGGTGGATTTTTTGTTGCAGTCTCTCTCTCTCGGGAACTTATCGAACATATCTTATGGACCAGGCTCACCTATATAAGCCCATATCATTTATATGATTATTTTCTGCACGCATTTATATAGAATAACGTGATAATAATATTACGGATCATGAATATTAATTTGTTATCCTAATCCTCAAATTCAATGATGAAGCATCTAATAAGTTACTTTTTTTTTATTTCTAAAATCATACTTGGGTTGGAATATCAAAATTTTGTAAAGAAAGTGAGATCTGAAACAAAATGTATGAGAAAAAAAAACAAAAACAGAGAATGTTTCACAATTTAAGTGTTTCCGTTCATTGATTTCAAATAAATCACGAAGGTTGAAATTTGGTGGGGGTATCTTATATATATATATATATATATACGAATAATCTTAGTAAGTAGAAAAAAGATCGATCAATCTTATATTAATTAACAGATAAAAAAACACAAAACCAATATTACCTTTTGTTTGGTGTGTTATTTTATATGTTTCATATTCATGCTTTATTAACTTCCAATTCCATTCCAAGAACTTCGAGCTTAATAACTTTCAAAATATACAACCACATCATGCATGTCACACATCAGTAGAAAGATAATTTCGATATCTATGAAACGACGTCAAGAACATGCAATTCCGATAACGGTATAGAAAGTTATGTTCAAACCAACATCATTATATCAATATGATTTTTAAAACCGAAAAACCAAATCCGAACCCACGGTGAACCGTATCTCCTTAAGGAAATTATTCCCCGCGCGGTACCTACGGTTAATGGAATATATCCTCCCAGGATAGGACGGACGTACCTCACCGGAACAGTGGTACTTCAAACTCCGGTGCCTTGTCGAACTCAAAGAACGGTTTGAATCACAAAGGATAAAGATGCTTTTCTTTCTTTTGTAGAAAGCTTTTGTGTTTTTTTTTTTGTGTTCTTGTTGTGTCTAAAACATGAAAACAATCCTCCTATTTATAGGATTGAAAAACTTGTAACATTTTAAAAAAGCCATAAATATATGTAAATTTTGTAAACAAATTGGAGAGTAACTTATAAAAATATCTTCATTCATTTAATTTAAAAAGAAAAACTCCAACACTTTTTATAGTGAGTGAAAAAGTTAACTACACATCATATCTAAAAGATAAAAAAAATAAAAATAAGCCACGAATAAAAAACAAATATGATGGTATGGTTTTTATTGGGTGAAATCCTCATATGCGAGAATCAGAATATGATACGGCATTTGATCTTTGTAACTAAGGCGAGGACAGCAGGGACATTTGTTATCTGACCCTTTTAGTCAATTGTCCGAAACCAATTAGAAAAATTATGTAACAATAAATATGATGTAAATAAAATATCGGAAACGAGTAAAAAAATAAATGAATGAAAACACAAAGTCAGACTTAGTTTGTAAGAAGTACTTTCCATTATCAATGCAGATAAAATATATAACAAAAATATTTAGTTACTAAAAGTCTTAAAAATATATATATATTCAGGATCACAAACTTAGATATAAATCTCTAAAAACCAAGTTTCGAAATAATTATGTTTTGGATGAGTTTATATTCAATATAATCCATTAGACTATTCTACGTTAAACTATTTACAATATGGCCTAAGTTATAATCTCTTCTATTATAACTGTTGACATCATTCCAATTGCCATGTAATTTCGTTATCATTGACCCTTTAGTCAATGGTCCGAAAATAATTAGGAAATTACGTAAGAATTATAATAATAACGAATGTGGACCGACAGAATGAAATTATAATTTCAAAATCACAAACCAAACTTAGCTTGTAAGAAGTATTTTCCATTAACATCCCCCTTTTCGGGCCACCTCTCGCACATAACACACAACACAACACAAAACCCGCCTTCTCAATTTCACCGCAGCACATAAAAAAATGGCCACCACCACCACCGGCGGCGGCGGCGCAACTAATTTGCCGGCAACCCTCATCCCAACTTGCGGCGGAGTAATCTCTAATTCCACCTTCACCTTCATCGGACCTCCGCTGCCGTTCCCCGCCCCTCCCCGGAGCGTCGACTTCTCTCCCCTCAAATTCGTCCTCGCCGTCTTCGCCGTTATCGCCGTCCCTATCCTCGCCTACGTTGTCTTCCTCGCCGTCACCTGTTCCTCCGGCGGACGCCGCCGCCGCAGCTCCGGAGACGTCTCCTCTCCACCTCCGCCGTCGCCTCCTGTGGTGATCATCGACGTCGAATTGCAGAGCAAACCTCAACCCAGGGAGACCGGAAGTGAGTGTTCGGTCTGCTTGACGGCGTTAAATAACGGCGAGGATGTCCGGCAACTGAGGCCGTGTAAGCACTCGTTCCATGCTTCTTGTATAGGGAGGTGGCTCGCTGATAACTCCAATTGCCCGATTTGCCGTGCCGCCGTTAACGTTAACGTTGATGGAAACCGTTACGGAGGTGGCGGTGGTAACGGAATGGTTACGGTGATTGACAGAGTCGACGATTGGCATCACGGTCTTCCTGATGCGTCAAGCTTAGTTTGATTTTTCTATCCTCTTCGTTTTTTTTTTTTTGTCATTTCCATCACATTAAATGGTGTGAAAGTTTTTATAGGATTTCCATTTTTTTTGCTGGAATTTATAAAAACAAAAAAATAAAACGTTTATAATTTTGACAGTGATAATGTGTATAGCATCAATAATTCAATATCGAAGGCAATGGCAAAACAAATATAATTATTTTTATTTAATTAATATTTGTGCTATATGTGTGTGTGTGTGTGTGTGTGTGGTTTTAAAATTTTAATTAGCTGAAAATTATATATTTCATCAGTTCAAGAGCCTAAGAGACAAGGGCGATGAGGACAAGTGTCACGAGAAAATTAAAAATAATTAGCGATGAAATGGCATGTTTATGATTCTTGAAATGTTTTATCCAATCATCTAACCAATTACGTTAATTTCGTCTATCAAAACATAAAATTAAATAATTAATTTTTAGGTAAAAAATAATTATTTATTTTTATATTTTGATCTTTTGCTCCGCAACTTCACTAAGTATTGTGGGTTGACGTGGACTTACTCACCGAAAGAGCACGACAACTATGTCCAGTATAATACCGAATATACCCCTGTTTAAAAGTACCAGCAATCTAATCCTACGGTGGGTAACACCTCTCCCATCAAATCCGACGGTTCATATTCGCCGGCTCTTCTCTCTTAAACCACCGAAATACGTAATGGGCCACGGCGGTCTCATATACAAAACTCACGATTGTAATATATATATATATATATATATATATATAATATTTGTATTTTCCTTTTTTGGTTTCTGATTTTATCAATCCAGTTTAATAACCATGATAGTTTCCGAATCTTCGATCCGACTACATCGATTTTAGATTCGGAACCAATTTTTGTATATCAACCATTTTGATTCAGAATTTACATCTCTCTACCAATGGAATCGAACCCAGGATTTTGAGGATGCCAAAATACATTGTTCTAACTGCATTTGAAATTCTTCTAATGGATCAGTTACCATGGCTCTAACATGGTATATTATTATTATTTTTACGGATATAGAAATATCTTGTTTTTACATATTTTCGAACTCTGTATTTATATATTTTCATGTTTGCTAATGAAAAATCTTAATTATAAGTGAAACTTAAGAGTTTGTGTATTCTTGTGTACAGGATCCTAGGTTTATTTTGGCACAGACATTATGGGATGTATTTATTTGCTTACCAAATAATTGCAAGAATGTACCGATTAAACTTTTAGTATTTACTACTACGTTTCATAATACATGTCATTTTAGATTTTTTGACGATTATTAAAAAAATACAAAAAAAGTCATAAATACCCCATTTCAATTACATTCTCATTAAATTTTACGTTAACATTCAACTGATCCGACATTCCAATAAGATCCTGTTCCATCATCTCCAACCGTTGATCAATCTCAACTGTCAGCCTTCGTGTCCTGATCTCAGCCGTTGATCTTAAAGTCCGGATTCAGTATTCGGACTCATCTTCAGCCTAGGAAAATGGGCCTCGGCCCAAAACTCTATGCGAATCTATTATGAGGAAAATTGGAGAGTATGACACGCGCTCCGAAGGCGCGTGGGAACGAATTAGATCTAAGAAGAGATATTCCCATGCAGAAAAGCAAAAGGAAACAAGATGGACCGGTCACGATGCTTCGGCTGTCGTACGACGACCAAAGCACCAATTTAACTAACTTTTCCTTCTTCCTTTTAGTTTTTCTTCTTAAATTAATTAACTATAATTAACCCATTTGATATTATTATATTTGTCATCATATTATAATCATTAATTAACCTCGATTCTCGATCTATATAGACTGCCTGTCTCCCAATGTTCACTAGAAAAAACTCAAAGGAAATTATTTATTTATTTATATATAGAGTCGGTTGTTTGATTACATGGTGGAAGTAGTTATGTTTGTTTGGACCAACAAGAACTTAAGCTATATATTAAGGATCCAAAGGAGTTAAAGACTTTAATCAAATAAAAATAAAATAATGAAATAGCTTTGTTAATTCTAAAATGATCGATAGTGTGTGTATATATAGCTGTGTTTCCCATTTTTCGATACACACACACATATATATATATATATATATCCCTACTATATGCATTATATTTATTGGATTGTTTTAGTGTGTAACTTAAATTTGGTCTAAGTTTGTGAAATTTTGGGGCCCAACATGGAAAGAGGAAAAAAGCTTATGAGCTAAGTAATATACATACTGTTTAAGAAAAAACACTATTTAAAGCTATAAAACAAAAAGAATCATATGTCAGTCTCGCCATATGGAACACAAACCCTAATAATTACGTACACAATAATGATTTTTTTTTATCTCACGTCCACACACACACCTATAATATATATATGGACACGCCTATATAAATACCTATAAGAGTTCATATATATATATATATCTACTTTATACCTGAGCCATCTTCATTCTCACACTCAACCACCCCCACACACACATTCTCTCTTTAATCTTTCTTCCTCCATTCCTGTTCTCTCTCTCTCTCTCTCTCTCTCTCTCTCTCGT
>NW_010962392.1:2055170-2055647 GCF_000463585.1 Tarenaya hassleriana | reverse complement strand
TATATATATATATAATTTTCTTGCTAGGGTTTTTCAAAACCAGGGAATATGACAAAGATGAAAATTCCTCTTGATTTGCCTTTTCGTATTTTGATTAGGCATTTTCTTGAATATTCCAAGCTGTTTCAATTCAACTTCTTCATCTTCTTTGTCGTTTTTATACCTTTTTTTTCAGCCTCCTCCGAGCAGTTATCATCAGGTCACCGGAGCGGCCGCAAATGGCGGAGGAGGAGGAGCTCCTCATATTCTCTCTCCACTCCCTCCTCCACAGTCTCAACCGAACGGGCCGGGAATCGGGTCAAATATCCGACCCGGATCCATGGCGGATCGGGCGAGGATGGCGAATATTCAGATGCCAGAAGCCGCACTGAAATGCCCTAGATGCGAATCCACCAACACCAAGTTCTGCTACTTCAACAACTACAGCCTCACTCAGCCTCGTCACTTCTGCAAGAACTGCCGCCGCTAATGGACACG
>NW_010962392.1:2018975-2055118 GCF_000463585.1 Tarenaya hassleriana | reverse complement strand
GAACCCGCCGCTCCAGAACCAACCCTAACCCTAACGCCAGCAGCACCAACAACCCTAACGCTGTTACGGCCGCTGTCTCCGGTGGGTCCACGTCTAGTTACGGCCACCAGCACGAGAGCATCTTGAGCCAGATCCTGTCTCGCCCTTCTCTCAACGATCTCACAGCTGCTAACGCTGCAGCAGCCGACGGCATGGGATTGTTGAGCTATGGCGGCGGCGTAGACCTAAAGATTTGAGCTCTATCCACATGGGTAGCGCTTTGTCGGTTAGTGGAGGCTCGCTTTTGAGCTGTATCGAGCAGTGGAAGCCGTCACAGCCGATACAGTTGCCAGCGTTAGGGGGCGGTAACTTGGTTGAATCTTCGAATTCTTCTTCTGGGTTTTACACGTTTGAATCTGCTAATAAGAGGGATGAATCTTGGCCCTTTGGACCCTCGAAAATATCATCTTCGATCTCTTCGGCTTTAGCAACGCAATTAGATTCGGTTAAAGTTGAAGATAATCCGTACAGATGGGGAAGCAATGGTAGTACTTTCCCGCCATGGACCGATCTGTCCAGCTTCGGCTCTTCTGGTTAATTAAGTTCAGTGGCAATCATAGTGGGAACACAATTGAAACCCTAAAACCCTAATTACTAATCTTAGGTTTTTTTTTTTGTCTCTTTATCGTTTATTTTTGTCTGTCTCTTCTCTAGATCATATTACATGTGTCTGAACATGTCTATTGTTTCCTCTTCTGTGTCGACAGTTTGAGCAGTACTTGTACGAGTCCAGTGTGGGAAGATGGATATGGATTTCGATCCATATGTAATGATCTTAAATTGATTAATGTACGATGGGCTCAATTTTAATTTGATCTAATTATCCGATGATTTAATACTTCTATTTGCAATTATCTATATTGAATAATTCGTGTGTAATATATACGAACGAAATATAATGTGTCTGTCTATACAAATGATATGGGAACTAAGTGGGTTCAATTCAAATATAACGATGATAGAAATCTCCATTGAATTTATATTTTAGTGTTTTTTATTCTTCTTAATATAAGCCACCCATTGGGATAATCCTTAATGTTTCCATGTGAGTATAATATAATAACTTGATTGAAATTAATTAAAGCTTCCCCTGTAGTTAGTTAAAGCATCACCTCGTTTACCGTGTTCGTTAATTTCTATATTTGTAAGATCTACATACGATGCATAAAATGAAATTTAATGGCTGTATATATCTTATAAATATGGAAATGATACGGTTATATAATCTAATGCTTGTGATTACAACAATAATTAGATTGTATTATCCCCGTAAATGACGGCAGGATAATTTTGCAAGAGCCGACGAGACACTAGGAACGACAGACCGCAGGATCAATGTCGGGAAGGTATAAATCTAGAGATGAGATTGTCAGTTTGACGCGCCTGGAAGCGCGTGTTGAGATCCTCACTAGACGACAAAATCTCTTTTGTCAGTTTGTGGGCCACGTTGGCGTTTTTTTATTTACACTTATTTCCTCGTTATTGTTTTTTTTTATAAAAAAAAAGCCACAAACGGTCAAACAAAATTGAAACGCATGTAAATATATTCACATTCTCAAGAGATAAATTTTTCGAAACGAAGCTTCGAATATATTTGAAAGCATTAAAAGAAAAAAACTAATTAAAGCTCCATAATAAATAATATTTGTAAAGCTGATACAGTTTATTTATTTTGAGAGGATGGGAAAAAGTAATAATTTGGCTGATAATAAAATGTAGATCAATTAAATCTACTTTTTTTTTTATATTGCTCTTATTCAACGGTGAATAAAATGAATAGCTGGAATTCTGTTGAAATTTTTCTTGTGAACTAAATTGAATAATTTAGATACAGAATATAATAAAGGGTTAGTTAATTATGTCATAAGAGAATGTCCATATTTGTACTTTCATACATGTATTTAGGTCAAATTACTCTGTCATAAATATCCTTATATATTTGTGCTTTCATACATGTATTTACTTTCATGTATTCATATAAATAAATGTAATGTTTTTTTTATAATATGGGACTCATAGTCACTATTATTCGGACACAAAATAGGTAAATCTCTACTCTCATGTAATAGCATGCAAATCATACGAAATATATAAATCATTTTATAATTGTCTATAACTAATAGACTCACACATGATATAGGTAAGAGAATTTGAACCTTCAACTTTAAAGTTAGAGGTCTAGTATTCAACCAAATCACATGTGATGTCTCCAATGTAATTTTTTTTATACGACAGTAACTCTCAATATAACATTCTGCATATTAGGTTTGAATTATGACGTATATATATCTATTTCGGTATAAAAACTGAAAAACAATACATAATTCCATATTTCTTTATCTATGCATAGGGGTGTGTAAGATTGTAATGGCGCATGATTCACCATGGGAGATAGTAAGATGTAGGAATATGTGATAGTCTCATCTTTTGGTCGGTGACCTTTTTTAAAAAAATATATATAATTCTTGCGAATATATATATATATACAGTCAAGAGAGAATATTTCTAGGACAAAGCCCCAACAGCAGCATACGGCTCGGAAATCCAAGCCTAAATCTTATCATTGAATCATGTATATGTATATCAGTCTATGTACAATTATATATGTGATTATATATATGCATACGTAGAAGATTTGCATGGATTTCTGTGAAATTCTAGGGCATATATAAACGAAGACCAGCGTGAATCTGTGCATGGCCATGTCAGCTTTCGCTTTCATAGCATGTGTTGTAACATTTCTCCTATAAGTAACATTCAATTATTCATTTTCTTTTCTTTTCTTTTTTTGCCTATAGTGTATTTTCCAACTCTTTGAAATAAATTATAAATAGTTTCTCTATTTGTAATAGACATCATTTCTAAAAATGAAATTCACTTGATGGAAGCGAAGTTGACATATATTATATAGTATATATGCTAAACTAGTTATGGATCGTATGATACGATGTATTCACATTTAATTGGATTTTCGGTATATTATAGTGTATATATACGACGGGTTTTTTTCTAAAAACTATTAAGACAATTTATAAATGGATTTCTATATATATATATGATTGTTTTATAAATGTCAGGATACATATGGAATGCGCGTAGTCTATTATTGATAAAGACGTGATCATACACACAAAAAAGGATGTATAGTCTATTTATCTTTAGGAAAGACATGGATCGATGCAAGCATTATAAGGATCATATACATATGGATAATTAAATAAAGTGGTACGATTCTAATCTTTTCTCTAATGAGAGGAGTATCATATCACGTTTCTCCCTCATGCCGTAATCAATCATACACGTTCCACACATATTCGCATCAAAGATTCCTTGTTAGCCACACACACACACTACAAAAAAATCCTCGAATTCCAACGGATTTTCAACGGTTTTCAACGGCGTTTCAACGACGATTTCCGTTAAAATTCCGTTGAAAATTTCCAACGGGTATCCGTTGGAAACACCCGTTGGAAATTTTTAACGGAATTTTCAACGTATTCAATTGAAAAATTGGGTTGGAAATTTCCAACGGTATTTCCAACGGATATCCGTTGGAAATTTTCAACGGATTAACGTTGGAGAAATCGGTTGCAAATTTTTAACGGAGTTCCAACGGATGTTTGTTAGAAAACAATTCCAACGGATGCCGGTTGGAAATTTATTTAGAAATTTTTTAAAAAAAAATTCCAACGGACTTCCAACGGATATTATATATACAAATATGATGTGTATATATACACATATATGTATACGAATAAGCATATATATATATATTAACCATATACATATACATAACAAAAATATATATATTTATATGAATTCGAATATATATATATACATATATGCGTATATATATGTATATTAAGGAGGTGTATATATACGTATAAACAAATATTTTATATATTTATACATCTATATATGTATAAATATAGATATATTTTGTGTTTATATATTTTTATATATACAAATATGATGTGTGTGTGTATACACATATATGTATACGAATAAGTGTATATATATATATTAACCATATACATATACATAACAAATATATATATGAATTTGAATATATATATATATATTAATGTTATATGATATCAGAAGTTTAACTTGGAGGAGTTGGAAGAGTTCTAATTGGAACTCTAGGGTTAAGGAGGATTGAGCTGGAGCAGTGGAAGGATGGATGACCTGCTGGGAAGTGAGTTTCGGGATCGTGGTTTGGTCGGATCGGATTGGTGTCGGTGTCGGGGTCGGGGTCGGTGTCGGGATCGGTGTCGGGGTCGGGGTCGGGTCGGGAATATGTTTCGAATTTTTCGTTGGAAAATTCCAACGGAATGCGGTTGAAAATTCCGTTGGAAAATTCCAAAGGATATCGGTTGGAAATTCCGTTGGATCGGTTGGAAAATTCCAACGGATGCCGGTTGGAAATCCGTTGGAAAATTCCAACGGAAAAATTCGTTGAAAATTCGTTGAAAATTCCAACGGTTTTCCAACGGACACCGATTTCTAACGACGAAATTCCAACGGATAAATCCGTTGGAAATCCGTTGGAAACATTAATTTCCAACGGAAATTTGGCCATTTCCAACGGATTTATTTTTGTAGTGATACATGTGTATATATATATATATATATTGATTCTTGGAACGTTACGTTATGTACATTTCGTTAATGATTTAACGTTAACAAATGAAGGTCGCCATGTGAAATAATATATACAATACAATAATATCAATAGTGCATTTATTAAAATATATTTGTTGATGAACGTTTAAAGTGTGTAAAAATGGAGTTGTGGGTCAGGGTTCCAAATACAGGACGATCAGTTTAAACTAAATTATTTGTTATTAATACAACTTTTTAAATTAGATTTATTATATAAATTAATATTTTTTTTAATATGATCACTTTTCGTTATTGATAGTTATTCACATAAATTTTATAAACATTAATTAAATTTGATAATCTCGTAGATTTTATGTTACATTTAAAAATTACAATTTAAAAAGTTAAACCATTTATTATAATTGTGTTTTGTCACTAAATTTATGTAAAGAAAGGTCATGGTTTCTTCCTTTTAAGCTTGAGTTTTGCTTAAATTTTAAATGGGTATTGTTAATGTAATTGTGAGTTTTGCTGCCTCCTTGATTGATTGATGGATTTATTTTATTTTTTTTGTTTTTTAGCTGTCGGTTTTTCATGCAGTGATTGCTTGCGTGAGGGAGCACTCTCCTTCTACGCCTATTATTATTGACGATCTTTTTTATTTTAAACTAAAATTTATTTAACTGTTCTTCTTTGACACGAATCTACGATCTCCATACGAACACTTACCTATATACACACAAAATATATACGTATAACCGTATATATACGTACGTCTGCTTGTATTGAATATTATGATCTTATAGAATTATATAACATGATTTCGTTTTATCTATGTTCAAGAGTACGATTTGTAGATATATATAAGACAAATTATAAAACAGTCATTATTATTATTGATAATGGGAAGAATTTAAATAGACAACTAGATATTTTATAGAACTTTCAATTGGATGAAAACATGATTCCTAATAAATAAAAATTCAAAGCAAGTATAAAAAATATCAATGCGTAAATTTAAAATTGTGTAAAAATTTACCTAAATTTCCACTAATTTGACCGAAGTTTAAAACAAGTCTTTGAAAAACCATTCGAACGCATTATTTTCCAAATATCGGAACAACCAGATTACACACAAACATGTTGATAATGTGTTCAATGTATATAAATTTTTATAAATAATTCTGGTTGCAGGATGTCAGTTTGAGTATGATCAGGACAATTATTTAATTAAATAAGAGATAATGGGACAAAATAATAAAAAAGATGGAGAAGAAAAAGAAAGGTTAAAGATGCATTTCATGGTGAAGCTTTGCTCATAGATTTGACCGAACCAATTAGCTATGTGTGGATACCTACAAAGCTATAACTTCCTTTAATGGTCAATAACAAAACCCTAATTGTCTTATCTCTTATGGAATATATAATAGTGACAATTTGGATCATAATTGTGGAAGTGACGGTCTTTATCGATCGAGACATGTAAATTGGTCCAGATCTGTTCAGAAACTTGGGTGCAATTTAAAAGCCATATATATATGAATGATAGTTTGAAAGTCATCTACTTAGGTCGAGCAAATGCTAACGCTCGTGAATTGGATACCAGAACCAAACGCTGTTTAAATGCCCGTTCTAACACATCGATATTAGCTTAACCATTAAAGTTTCTATCTTCAAATTATTTATTTATATATATATATATATTGGACTACATGAAAAATTGAGTCATCTACTGGATCGAGTCACGGCCTATTTTCGTGTAGGCTCACTTCATGTCGGCCTTTATTTTTACGGCCCATATAGTATATATCCTACACAACACTATATGTAAAATCTTGGTACTTTTTTTGTCGATGTCAAAAAAATGGAAACTTGTATTTTTTTTTATCCATACTTGTAGAAAAATACATTGAACAGATTGTTCTGATAAATATAGAAAAAAATATGCAGAAATTAATTATTTTTTCGCGTCTAGATTTATTAACCACAAACTTGTATCCTTTGATCAATTTAAACCCAAAACAAGAAGAGACTACGTACACTTTTTTTGCTCCCCCATTTCTGTTAATGTAACTCTACAAACAACAAAAAGACAAAAACACCCTTCCAAAACTGTTTTTTTTTTTACCATCATCAGAAGAGTGAACAGATTACAAAAAGCCAGAGAGATAGAGAGAGAATCACAAATCCCTCGGTGAAAGTGAAAGTCAGAAGAGAGCGGTCTGCCGGCCAATCCGACGTGGCAATCCGAAGTTCTGATAAGCTCTGATCTCACCGCCGAGCGTGGCCGTGACAATGACCATCCCCCACGCCGTCGGCTGCACCGTCTGGTGGGCCCCACCCCCTCCTACGTCTAACCACGACCACGATGACGCCCTCGACGACGCATTGTTTATAGAAGCCGATTCCCCGAAGCTCGACCTGAACGACTCCCCCCTTCCCACCTCCGGCCCCGCCTCTTCCTCCTCCTGCGTGTGCGTTTGCGTCTGCATCTGCGTTTGCTTGGGTAGAGGTGGTAAACCGGGCTTCCTTCTGGTAACCGGAGGAGCTGGGTTATCGTCCTTGGTGGGGTAACCGGCGGTGGAGGGCGGTTGGATGCGTTTGGAATGGCGTTTGGAGTGGATCTGGACGGGGGGTGGCTCGCCTCTGACGTGGCCGTGCCATGAGACGGCGGCCGAGACGTCTTTGCATGGGAAGTGTTCGTGGGCTCGAGTCATGGCGGTTCGGTGGTGGTCAGTTCTCCATACGTAGACCTGTGAATCCTCGCTCGCGCTTATGATGTACTTCCCGTCTTGGCTATACGATGCTGAGATTTGGCTGCTTGTATTCCTGAATCCTGTTTTGGAAGATTTTTCCAAAGTTAATGATACTTAGTGTTAGGAATATCTCTAATGTATCATGTCAGATATACGGGTCAGATACCATAATTAATATTTATCCAGATCCAGATCCCATGATTCAATATTTTAATGGCCAGTTTAGAAAATATAAATAATGTAAAGAAAAATCTGGTGTAAATATATAAATTTTCTCAACACGGTCTTTTATACAGAAAAATTCGTGTATTTTCTAGTAAATTCAAAGTTCATGAATTAATATAATATATATGAGAATCGGCAACAAATTAGTAAATTTATATGGGTAGTTCATGAATTAATATTTTTTATATTTTCTGTTAGGATTGATTCTAACTTCTACGCATGTACCTTTGAATTTATGAATAACTTCAGAACCGTCCAAGATCCTGACCCGAGAATCGGCAGAGGTGACAAGAACTTCAGATGGATTCACCGGAGAAAACTATTCAGACAATTTATGTATGTGGTGTCAGAACAAGAACATTACCGATGTTTCGGTCGGAAAACATGGGGAAAAAAAATGAGAAAGTTACCTGTAAACCAGTGATCTTCTTTTTAGATTGAGACTTTTTACTGCTTTGTACATCAATCTGGTTAGTTTGACTCAGCTTACAATCTGTTCTAACCAAATAAAAATGGATCAGCTGCGAGAAAATTGTTCATGGAGTAGGACGAAACGTTCTGAGATTCGAAAGGAACTCGAACCTTCTGCGTCATAAACACGGCAAACGCCTTTATGAGATCCGATAACTGCACCCTTCAATCATTGAGATCACATCGGAAAAAAAAATCGTAACATGAACCAGAATGGGTATTTTTAAAAAAAATCTAAAGTAGACTTGAGGAACGGAGCGATACCTGGCCGTCTGGGGTGTAGCAAGCAGCAGTGACCATTTCGTGAAGATCGCTCCATTCCACTACATGTCGCTCGGATATGTTCCATATCCGAATCTTGGCGTCAAGTGATCCGCTGATGAAATAGTTTTCGTCTAATGGATTGAACTGGATGCATGTCACTGTTGATTCAGGGGAACATGATAAGGACGTGTTTGTGGAGTACAACAGAGATTAAACTATGAGAAATGGTTGATGGGCACTGATAAAGGATGATGGGTTTTACCGTAGTCATTGTGGGCAAACAATTTGAGGCAGCTTCTGCTGTCTAAATCCCATAGCCTGACTGTTTTATCCATGGAAGATGAAAGCAGCAGCTGCAAGTTCCATTTGGAGAACGTAGTCAGGGTGAGCATTAATTATAGTTCTTGTTTGAAGATCTCCAAAATCTTCAAGCAATGAATGATTCAGAAGCTGACCTGAGATTTGGACCATGACAAATCCAAGATATCATCCAAGTGACCCTTGAAAGAGCAGATGGGTTTCTCTGAGAAGGAGAACACAGTTTCCGGAACATGAACATATTCTGGAATATGATTGACTCTTCGGCTTAAAGAGCCCTTCCCTTTCTTCTTCTTTTCTAGGAAAACTAATGGACTTTCACTCATGGCTGACGATCTTTCCATCGAGTCACATAGTGAAGGATGAATCGGTGTGAGACTCCCTTCACCCATTGACATGATTTCGCATTCTTGCACTTCCCACACATGAATCACACGATCTTCTCCCGCGCTTGCTAGATAGTGTGCATCTGCACTGAACTTGATGGTCCAGATCGCTCCCTCATGAGCTTGGATCTCTTGACACATATGCAAGGCGCTCAGTTCCTTGTAAGATTTTCCTGTTTGTCTCACTTTCACCCACTGATTAGCTTTTCCATGTTTTTGATCAGTTCCCTTCTTTGGGCTATTGGTAATACTGCCGGTGATATCTTTTTCGGCAACCTTTAAACTCATAGAATGAGCTACACCTTTTATGTTCTTGAGTAGAGCAGCCCCTCTTCTCTTGCTTAATCTCACACTCTTTGACAGATAGGAATTCAGTTTTCGAAGATCCACGATCGAATCATAATTCATCCTATTCACATTCTCTCGGCGCATAAGCTCTTTCACAACAGGTGAATACCCAACACACTTCTCAAACTCCTCTAACGTTAACTGCTTTCCTGTTTGTAGATCACTAAGTCTATTCCACATTCCATCTTCATCATATTCATTCACTACAAATTCCTTCCCTGTGTCTAAATTCTTTATTAAGAAGAAAGCAGCGTACTGGGAATTAGAACCTACAGATGTCAATGCTGGGGAACCACAATGCGTAGGATTTCGTCCATTCCGACGGACCACAGGGGAAGGTCTCGCAGGGGTTTGGTACTGATAAATTCTGGCTCGAGCCGCCGCGATCGTTGAAGACGTTCTCGTGAGGCGTTGCTTCGATATTTTCCCAAGCAATTCCTCTTCCCTCCGTTTCTCTGTTGAGAATTTTTCAATCTCTGATTCCGATCTAGACCGAGTGAATAGAATCGGAACCAGATGATCTTGAAGAGCCTCTTCTTCACGGTGATCCTTGTCTTCATCTGGTTTCGCGTCGGCTTCTTTCTCCTTATCTTCACCGTTAATGACAATGGACTTGTTAGAGACAAGACGACGGATCGAGACGGCGTGGAGAAGGTCTTTGCTGCTCGCCAGCCCCATACTATGGAGGAGACGGCGGCGGCGCTCAGAGATCGATCCCGGCGCCGCCATCCAGATATTGTAATCCGGCGACATCACCGGCGAATAGAATTTCCGGGAGGCGTTGGATACGGTAGTGAAGGAGGAGACGGCGGAGGAGAATGAGATCCGGCAGTCGTCGAAATCCTCATCCTCGTCGGAGGACGACGCCGCCGCCAAGTCCAGAGACAAGGCAGATGAGATCCGACCGTGAGCCTCGAAGAACCGCTCGTCTTCATCATCGAAATCCCCCAATTCATCCCAGTTCATCGTCATCGTCCTCCTCCGACCCAATCTCTTTCCGCCATTTGCCACCTCCATTTCCTCCTCGGATCTGCAATCCGATCACAGATTCCCCAGAACACTCGAAATCTCAGATGAAATCGCATGAAATTCAGATGAAAACGAAGGTCGATCGAAACCTAATTTCAAAATTTTCTCTCTCCGAAGAAGTTTAGAGAGAGAGGGTGGGGAGAGGAAAACCAGGGAATCGTTACCGTTATGGAGCGAAGGGGCAAATCGGGAAACGATGGAGAAAAATTCAAGACGTGTTTCGTTCGAATGACATCTCTTCACGTTAATTAAGTATATTAAATTAATCACATTACAATGATAATTATGAAACTCCAGTCATAATATTGGCGCGCCTTATTTGTCCTCAGCAAGATTGTCTAGAGGATTCTACGCCGTGCGATCTGTAAAATCGAAGGGCTATATTTTGCCACGTGGATCATCGGGAGATGTTAAGCGGGCCCCATTTATATGTCCAATGATAGTCAACGGTTGACTTTATGAGATTAGATCTTTGATGGGCACGACACGATAATGGTCAAAACAATATCTAACAAAATTTACGTTATTACCAGTTATAAAACCAATTTACTCTTTCATTTGGAAAACAGAAAAATCTTATTTGTTCGTTTTTCTCTATATTTTGTTAATTATTTCCTAAACTTTTTTGCATGTTAGATTTGTTTATGTAATGTCTAGTTAAATACAGCTTTTTTTTTATGTGCAGATCATGTTTTAATGGTAAAAAAATATGAATGGGGAAGGTCGAAATTATAAAAGTTTTGTGAATAAATATATGGTTATATGAATATACTACTCGTATATATTATATATACTTGATATAGATTTGTCGGAATCAGAAAATAACATAAACCAAACATCGTGGAAGTATGTTTGGCTCTTGCAGGCATAATTGCTTGCGCCATGCACGTGATGCTTAAATAAAATCTCAACTTGAGCGTTTCCTTTTGCTCTCTAATATATGGATTACATGACTAATTAATTAATGTGCAAATTACGTGTCAATTTCGTTATTTGGTTCGTTTATATATATATTGTGTTTTTTTTTTATTATACCTTCTAATGTGGAGAAATTAGCATAAAGACAACTAATTATATAAAGGTAAAAAAAATTATGTTAGTTACTATCGATAAAGGGCTAAAAGTTGCACACGTCATCTAACATGCATTGTGGTGCAAGGAGCTTAATGTGAAAATGATTATATATATATATAATATTCGGCTTGGGGTGTAGGACTGGGCATTTAAACCGGTTACCCACAGGTATCCAGTCTCACGGGTATTCGAAAAACGGATACTCGACATTTGACGAAGACGAAAACGATTATTAAAAACTAGAATTTTATATATGGAAATAACGGGTACCCGCGGATACTCGCATATATATTAAAATTACAAATTTAACTTTATATTTTAAATATAATTTCCAAAATACTTAAGTTATTTTTACTTTCTTTTAGAATTATATATTAGATTTTCAAGTTTTGATGGATTCAAATTCAAATTATTGTGTATTTTTTAAAATGTTTCTAGGATTCTATGTATATTATTATATTTTAATAATTTTTAAATTTAAAAATATATTTTTGGAATAAAATATGTATATTTTTTATTGATTATTTGGTTTAATTTTATATTGTTTAATATTTTCTATACGGGTACGGGTACTCGTGGGTACTCGTCTTTTAGTTATGGGTACCCGTTAGTCAGGTACCCGGATATTATGAGATAGAAACAAAGATAACATTTCTCTAAAAACCGCGAAGACGAAAACGAAGACGGATATTTCCAAAAACGCGGATATCGTGCCCAGCTCTATTGGGCTGAATGTTTTTAATTCTAAAATCGTTTTTTTATGGTTTCAGACATTATTTGAAATGGATTGTATGATTTTTTTTCTCTAATGAACTTGTTATTTTAATATGTTTATCATTTTACCTTATTTCTCTAATCTGCGAACCGACTCGTTTATCCCACGATCTAGACGAATCCATCTAAGACCGCATAATTTGAGTCTATTTACAAACGATCTGATCTGATCTGAACAAAAAAATGGTAGATTGATGGTGAGTCGGGCCAACCCGTTTAACATCCCTTCGAAAAATAAACGAAACAAGGAGAAATAAGTGAAATAAAAGCAAAATAAATATGTTCTTTAAAAGAAATCGAAGATCCATTAAAAAAAAAAGTCACAAGGGAGAGAAAAAAGGAAGAAGCTAAGCACATAGTCATGCGAGGCTTTTCCCCAAATTCTAGTTTACGATGTTACTTTACAAGTGAACAGTAATAAAAAAAAAAATCAACATCAATCTCTTTTTCTTGTCACTTCTCCTTCTTCATCTTTTGTTTGTTCCCTTTGCCTTTACGATATCATCTTCGTCCTTTGCGCTCCAAAATGTTGCCTTCCGGTAACCAAAAAGAATAACAATTATATCATAAATGATTGAAACATATTAATATTTTATATACGAAAATGTAGAATTAAAAAATATCTCTATTTCGGATTTTGGTCGTGTTTTTTTTGGGTTTGGATTTTTTTTTCCGAGAAAAATATATAATGTTAGGTATCTATGCAAAGATAATTCGGGTTACATCCAATTTTTATTAAAAAAAATGTAATTATTATTTTTTTTAAATTTTCTTCAACTTTTTCGATTATTTTTCATATTCAATTCGTTCGAATTATATTAATTTAAATGATATTACAGAATTATAAATTAAATTCAAACTTAATATAATTAAAATTCTATTCTATTCATTTTCTTGCACTTAATTCCAAAGATAAAACTTAATACTTTTATCACAAATGTACAGAGAATTAGAAAACAAATGCTCCATTAGCGGCATTGTTTCCAGTAACAATTATTAATGTTTCTTAAAACATTAATTGATATCAATGGATCAAATTATTATTTTTATGGTATAAGTTTCAGAGCGAAGGTGCTAAGGTGAGACCATAATAGTTGTACTCATAGCAGAACATTTGGTATAAAAAAATTATACAAAAAAAAAAACATTTGGTTTCAATAAAATTAAATTACCATGTCAGGCCAAACTAAATTATGTAATTCACATTAATCTTTATAACCATTTCGATAAAATTAAACTCCATACTAGAGCCCGAAACAAATATACGGTTTATAATATGATCAACATAATATATATATATATATAAGTAATCCTTCTGCAAAAAAAAAAATGTGACTACTGCCCAAAACAATATCAAAATAATTATCAATCAGCTTGTCCATGAAAAACCACAAGATCTCTTTTTTTTTTTATATATAAAAAAAAAATCTATGACTTCTACTTCTCTGTCGTCATCATCTTCTTCTTCTTCATCGTCGTCGTGGGTCGTTGCAAATCTGTGAAAAACGAGTCGATGATATCTTCCGGCAAAAAATCAGGGTCTCTCCGGCAAGACCCCCATTTACTAACTGCAAAATCCGACAGCTCCGGTCTCTGTTTCCTCGGCGCCGCCGGACACTCACAGATCTCCGGTACTCTGTTTACCGGCCGAGTCGGCGTCTTGAATCCGTCTTCTTCTTCGTCGTCGTCAGATTCGCGACGAACATTGCCATCTTTATCATCATCTTCTCCGTCTGATCTCTTCCGTTTCAGGCAAATTTCGGACAAGGGTTTGTCCGAAACTTCTTCATCTGTTCTGTCTGCTTCATTTCTGCTCCCCCATTCTCTTTCCCAGCGTGAATCTGAATCCTCCGGCGATGAAACCCGGCTCGTTACGAGTTGTTCGCTACGACTCGTTTCTGACATACCCAGAATCTCAAAACTGGAGAATCTCACAAAAATGCTGAAAGAAAACTCTGTGTTTCGAGTCTTTGTCCTCTAGAGAGAGAGAGAGAGCGAGAGAGAGAGAGAGAGTAACAAGGGAAGAAGAAGGAGGAGATTGATGTGGATAGATCCAACGTGGGATGGAATAACAATCATGAAAACTGTCAGCTTTCCTTTTTATGCACCATTTTTTAACATTTTTTTTGGGCTTCAGGTTTTTTTTTTTTCTCTCTCTCTCTCTGTAAACTACAAATAATCTCCCGAGAGAGAGAGAGAGACGGAGGTTGGAGCGAGTTTATTGTGTTCGTTGAGCAACAGATCCCAAAGCCTTGAGCTTCAAAGCCTCCGTATAAACGAGAGGGATGACGTCATACATCTCGTATCTCGGAGATATGATATCGCATTGAACGAATATATCGTATACCGTATCGCCGATGCCTTTCTGCATCTCGCAAGTAAACACCAAACCGACGTCTGACTTTACGTTTCCGAATTCCATGTGCGCTTTTTGAGTTAATCCTCTTTTTAAAAGAGATTAATTAAATTTAATGTACAATTCCTTCATTCCTTTTGATTTTGCAGCTAACCCAGATTTATTACCACCTAATTAAAATTAGATTCCCATCTACGAATTAATTATCGTACCTTTATATTTACATGCATAAATCCCATAAAATTACGTTGTAAAAAAATTACAAATAGATGCATAGAACTCTTTTTATATATGCATATGTCAATTATTTATAATCCATATAAATATATGATACTTCAAAATGACAATATTAGAATAACAACATTGTTAAAATATACCATGTTTTTGTCCAAATTTTCAAAATATAGATATTTAAATGTTGTTAATAGTCCATATATATCAACTCTAGTTTATTATTTTTACTATTTTATTAAACTTGTGATAACATTTAAAAATTGTATTGAATTTTTTTAAGTAATTATGTGCTTATGTAAAAAAAATCATATATTTGTTTCGCAAGATTGCATTTAAAAATCTATATATATTAATAATTATGTTTGAAGGATTGTGGTGAAGCCACATCATCATCTTATGTGGCAATTCTCTAAATTATAATTGGTTAACTATATAAAAATAATGTCATTATTAATAAAATTTATTGGTTATGGCTAATAAATCCAATTTTATTGCTGGTTATTGTATTAGAATTATGATTATAATAATTAAGAAGAACAATATGAGTACAAATGTACGTTATTTCTTTAACATACGTTATTTTAAAAAAGACAAAGAATAGTCACATGACTCATTTAATTGCAATTAAAAATAATAATACTAAACAACTCACCTGTGAAAAAGAACGTTATGTATATACGACCACCGTTTTTTTATTAATAAATTGATTTGGTCACCATATTAAGCAAAATTAATTTTTTATTTAAAAAAAAAACAAAAAACTGTGGAAAGACTGTTCATTAACCCACAAAATGAAAAAACGGTGGCCAAGTATTATTAACAATTAATATTTGCGTTTCTGTGATTAATTAAACTTTGTTATATTATTGTCTCTATATAACTTCAAAATCGGATGTTCCCATCTTAATTAAAAGTTTTCTATAATTTTTTTAGGTGTTTCTCTAATAAGGTTGGTTATAGTTATCTCACCTACCTGACGTTTTTTGATTGCAGAAATCCTCGGATCTAAATTAGAAGAGAATTCCATCCCTGGAGCCGCGTGATTCGATTTGATCTTACCCTTTCAATTCTGTCATGTGATGGTACTGATTCGAAATCGGTGTTTTCGTCCCTAGATCCGTCAGATCTAATTAAGGTGTATGTCTCGAAATTTGTTTTATGTTTAATGTTTTGGTGTTTATGGAGATGTAGGGATGAAATCCACTCCTAAAGAGCAGTCAGCTTTACGTGGACAGTGGTAGTGTTTCTCAGGCCGGTGAGGTTGCATCAGGAAGGAACTGAATCTGGCGGTGATGAATGCTCACTGGATGAGACAGAGGGAGGACGAAGATAATGAACATGATGAAGTTGATGATAATTGTGAGAACAAAGGTGGAGGAGCAATAGGTTTAAATTTTGTATCTCTTATGTTTGAAATCATGGATCGAAAGATTTGTATAAATTTATAGGTCGCTCTCAAAAACATCTTTCATAATAAAAACCGATTTAAAAATATGAGTGAAACAAATATGATTCAACCAAACAAATAGTATATTTGTCAAAAACAAAAAACATATTATTTACATATACATATACACATATTTATACACATATATTTATGTAATATATATGTATATGTATATATGTGCATCAATGAAAAGTATATGTTTCTAACCATGAAATTCATTATTCTTCTCTATCAATAATCTCATGTTTCTTGGATTTAAACTATAAATCTATTTTTTATTTTCCATTTTAATTTTACTATATATATATATATATATATATGTGTGTGTGTGTCTGTGTGATCTTCTCTTGCATGGTTCTCGAGCAGAGCAAAAAGGAGTCTCCACATCTTAAGGTATGTATATGTGGATTATTGTACAATACGTATAATATATATAATGGATATATAATAACCTATTGAGTGTTGCAGGCTTCTTCAATGGGCATTATGGTGTACCCCTTGGGTTTGAGATTAAAACAAATTTAACGATGGCAACTTTATATACGCCAATGTATACGATCTCATCATTGAACTCTTCGTCAACTACAAAGAGTCAAAGACTATGACAAGTGTTTTTATTTTCTTTTTCGCTTCCCCAACTAACTATTTATGATATAAGCTATAATAAGATATGCAATCAGTAATTACACAAATTCACGGTGTGAGATTATTTTGTTTCTCTACAATCTGTGTTCAACGTGTTGCATGGAATTTAATAACTTTTTTTAACCATGCATGATAGTTTTACACATTACTGTTTAGACATTCACTTCATGTGTATTCCTTTTTTAAAATTGTAATTCATTCTCATTGACAGTTTTAATTTTTTAATTCCATATACCTGAAATAAAGGCGAGAAGCTTTTCCCTTGGTGGGTGAAATTAAGGAACCTCAACGAGAACCTGCAGGAATTGTTTGTCATTTCTTTGCTAAAGGTCGGTGCATCATATTTTGTTTGTGACATGGATATCCAATCCTTCTTCTACAACAGCATATGTTGCTGGATGTTTTTGTAAAAATATTTTTATTCAATAGATAGATTCACCTTTTACAAAAAAAAAAAAAGGGATTGTAGATTTCCTTTTTTTTTTGTAATGTTAAGGTGGAAATCACATCTTTAACATGTATCGGACAAAAAGAACATAAGACGATCATTCAAGGGATTCTATTGAAATGTTTGAACCCAAGGTTCTATTGGGTTTTTCATTTGAAAGATACTTTAAATAACAGTAGTCGATAATTGGGAGAAAACAATTTGGCTGGATTTAGAGATGAATTTTTATTTACGGCATTGATTTGTGAATAATAATCTCCGTGGAATTATTAAATCATGCTTGGAAAAAACGTGTGTTGCTAATCAATATTGTACAAAGCAGCACCATGAAATATCACATATACAAATTGTTACATTTGACGTAGACACAAATAAATTAATCAGCAAATTATTAAAATCAATTATGGGTATTCTTTAAATATGAACCTTAGATGTGTGTATGTATATTTATATGTATATATGTGTAAATATATGTATATATATTAATATGTGTATATATATACACATATATATGTCTATATATATATATGTGTTTAATATTTTTATTTTTTTATGAATATATATACATTATATTTTCTGTTTTTGGTTTTAAATTGAGGTTTTTTCATGTGATAATGAGGATATGGTATTTTTCCTATATGGCAATGACATATCACCGTGTCCGTTAAATAATTAGCAACGTTAGAGTGGATGTAGGTTTATGTCAAAATTTAAAAAATTTATCATAATTTCTATAAATTTCAGAGCCAATATGTATCTAATATTTATTTTATATTTGATTATTTTTTGTTGAGAATTTTAAAAAAAAATGATATGATATTTATTTATTACGTGACATATGACGTGACAATGTTTGGTCAAAGTTTAAATTTCCACATCATAGTTGTGGTTACCATATCAATGTTTGGGGTTAAGCATTCTCAACTCATCCCAGGAGGTTATGGCTATGACTTGGCGCCGATGGAGGTGGATATGAGAAGTAGGATAGAGTGCGAAGCGGTGGAGGAAGATGAAACGACGTTGATGTATTGTAACTGTGAAGCGGAGGAACCTTGAGGATGAGGCAAAAGGATAATCAATGAATTTACTTTATTCGCCGGTAAAAACTTACAATCGGCGATGGATTTATACCGAAGGATTTGGGGGAGCCGCTGCAAAGCAGCATTGTCGGTCATATTTCGCTGACCGGAGGGCATTGTCAAAATCCCAACTGAGAGGATAACTTACGATGACCATCAACCTCTTGCTGATCCATTCATGGAATCAACGAGGAACTAAGCGCCAGTGTGGGATGTTGTCGACTATGACAGAAGCTGAATTTGAAAATTTTTTCATGGTGATAAAGATCTACGTTATAAGACACTCACATATACTTAGCAACTAATAAAAAAATAATATGGAAATTTTTTGTAGGTATAACTTCGACTTTGTGAAAGAGGAGGCTTTGGATGGATGGTACGAATGGGTTAAATTGAAAGCCTGAACAATACGAAACATCTCATCTCTCTTCAACGCATTCCCAAGACCACTATTATAGATTATATCCTAATAACCACTTCGTAAATTCATCTCCTTTTAATTTAAAAACGAGTAGATAAAAAGATTTATACACGATTTATTTAGTTATAATTTATTTAACACATTCAAATATTCTGAAAAAGAAAATTGTTTGTATAAAAATTATATATATCATAACCACCTTTTCCATTAGCATTTGATCTCAAAATTCTTCAATCATAAATCTTTTCATACCAATCCCTTTGCACGCCTTTCTCCATGTCGTTGCAAGTTGTTCCTTCTTGAACATAGAAGAGCGTGACACAAAACTAATATACGTGATCACGACATCTCGCCAAAATCCTATTTTGAAAAAACGCTTCGATACCTTTAGTATCCATTTGGTTTATAATCCTTATTATTTATGCATAAATTTTTTTTCTAAATTTTATTTACTAAACAAAAACATAAAAACAAATAAATTTCCGATTCACGTGAGATTCTATTTTATTGGATTATATTTAAATTTTATTGTATTTTTTTCCTTTTATTCGGATTCAATTTTTAAAAAATTATTACCATTTAATTTTTTTATAGAAAATTGTATTGAATTGTTTAGTGTGAAACATCATCACCATCATTATTATTATTATGTGAATATATACATAAATATAAAAAAACTGACATATTATATTGATTAAATACATATTTCACCGTAAAAAATATAGAAAATTAGTATTCAGCATATATACAAAAATAATTTTATAATATAATAATATAATGATGTCTATATTCCTTCATCTTCTCCCTTCTCTATATAGATCGATATATAACTTTTATTATCTTCATATAAATGATTTTTTAAAATAAAATAGCAAATATTTAAAATAACAATAAAAAAAAAAGAATAAACCGCGCATCGCGCGGGTCATACCTAGTGTTGTTAATAGTCCATAAATACTAATTATAGCGACGTTTCATGAAACAAATCAATACATAATTTGTAATTATATACAAATTAGATTATAGTAACTGTTCATATATATTTTATAAAACAATAACTACATGAAAAATTGTCAAATAATGATTTGGAAAGTCATTCCTTAATCTTCTTCGTGACTTGCAGACCACAACCATCATAATATTTATTTTTTAGAAATTATAAAATACGTCTACTTTCAAAATAGACATATTTTGTGCAGTTTCCCACTTAAATACTGCAGTTTTTACATAAAAAATCTAGTTAACTAAAAATTATTATTTGTTTGAAACAAGAGATATAAAAGATGCGATTAAAAATTCGATCTCATTTTGCTATGTTAATTAATCCTTATCTAATTCGTCGGCACTAATCCGTAATTAATTAAGCAAATAAAATGGTTGAGTAAATAAATATCTGCCTTGACTGCTGACCAAACCTATGAACCACTCTTGAACCTACAAATTAACATTAAGTGAATTAGTTAATTACTAATAAATCAAAATTAGAATATAATTAAAGACGTGGGGAACGTTCACCAGTCCTTTCGCTTTCAGTTATGTATCGAATTAACAATAATTTTATTTTTGTTATAATAATTTTAAATCAATTTACCTTAAAATTTATCAACTTTGGATTCCTTTTACTAAAAATGCATACAACTAAACTTTGGGCATATTTTCCTAACCATTCACTTTTTTCGCTTTCATCTCTCCACTTACGGGTCCTCCATAAATTACTCTATTTACCAATTTAGTGTTATACCCATTTAGAATAAACCTATATTATATATATATATATATATATATGTATATATGCACATATATACCCCATATATGTATGATTGTGCAACAAGAGAATCAAAGAGAATCACATGGACATGATTGTATGGTTGTGACTCGTAAAGGTGGATCACATGGACAATATTTAATGTCTTCATGTTTCTATTATTCATACAAACATATATACACACCTATATATATATATATAATTGTACACGCATCAACATCCTACTCGACATCCCAAACCCCCGCTGCTTTAGAAACATTTCTAAAATTATATCACTCATTTAACAATTTTATTCCATTAAATTTGGATATTAACGCTTATATTTTAATTTGAACAATTTTACAGTTCTAGTCAATACCATCATATAATTATATACGATTTTGTCTCTTGGATATTTATATCAAACAATTAAATCACCTTTATAAATATTGTATCATAAATACATAATACTAATTATCATCAATAATATTTTCTTAAAATATCCGTCGAGTGTATATTTTATATATTGGAATTAAAAATAAACTAAAAAATTTGTGTGATTGCTAGCCTTTTCTAATATTTTCCCCCAACTATAAACCCCCTATATGTTTATATATCAACAAGAATTTTTTTGGTAAAATCAAAAAGATTTTTCACGTGAGAATATATATATATGTATGTATATATATGTGGGTGTTGTTAAGGAGTTGCTACCATAATTTCAACTTTTTGAATAAGGCTGCAAAATATCATTATTCAGCCCTTACACCCAAGGAACAGTACATTGTGTTTCCATTATTTTGGACCACTCCTTGCATGTAATGATGGAAACGGTGAATATTCTCTCTATTCATATGCTTAACCGTTCCCATATTGACAATGATTTAATTGTCTATCCAATATTAGGAGCTCTCGTTTTATAGTTAGATTCCTCCCACATGGGATGGGATCATGTCATCCCAAATTAAACAACATAAACACATTATTCACTTGATCTATACAAGGTAAATGTGGTGTTATAATTTATAATTATAGTAGGTATTATGCTTATATAATTCGATGTGTGTGTGTATATATAGAAAGCATTTTTATATTATGATATCATAATCTAAAATCAACTAACATTGAAATTTCTAATACCCAATAAAAAATTGATAAAAATAATTATATTATTAAGATCTAGATTAGACACCAATCAGAATATTCGGATTTGTATCTATAAAGTTTGGATATCTCATTTTAAAATTTGTATTCGGATTCAAGAATTATGTATATTCGAGGTACGAGTATTCGAAACAATATTTGGATACTCGTATAGATTTTAATCTTTTACAAATTTATTATAACATATGAATGGTTTCAAAATTATTGTACTCAAACAAAATTTGAAGATTATGTATAAAAAAATATTGTGTCGTATTTATGGATGGGAGTTTTGAGAATGGGAAGAGTTATATATTTAGCTTACATATTGTGTTTAATATTCTAATCGTAGAGCAAAGTACATGCATGCGTATCTGTCATGGTACCTGAGCGTTTATATTCAATCTCAAAACTTATTGTTTCTTTTTTTTAAAAAAACAAAAGACAAGACATACATATGACAAAAAAAAGGTCAGAAATCAGACAAGAAAGAATCTTGTTTCTATTAGTTAATAATAATAATGGAATTTCATCAAATTCAAGTCAAGTATATTTTTTTTTTAAATGTGGTAAGAATTCCAAATATCAAATACAGATTTCCCCTGCGCTTTCGATTTGAAAAAGGTAAAGGAACTAAAAAAATCATAAAAATGAAAACTAAAAAAGGATTGAAAAGGCTTAGAGAAATAAATGGAAAGTGTAAATCTAAAAGATGAACAAAGTTTGAGAAGAAGAAAACCAGATGCAAATTGAATAAAACTGATAACCTATAAATAATTATCAACATCTCAAAATAACCTTACGGGAGCAGGATTGATAAAATATTTTGTATTACGCCATTTCTCACACACACACACACTATTTCAAAATTTATAATAATCCATTTAAAAAAAAAAAGAGATTTATAGTATTTTTTTTAGTGTAGTGTACGGAGCTGTGAAAAAACATGGGCCTGGACTCGAAAACTTAATGGGCTTATGTTGAGCCCAAATACGGAATTGTCCAGTTCGTGTATGCCTTTAATTATGGGACGGTTCATATATACAATTAAATTCCGATTTATTTAGTTGCGGGGACTTATATAGTTATGATTAATTTGGTTCGGTTATTTTTAAGTTTCAAAAATTTATAACAAAAAAGGGATATTTAATTTTAATTGTTCGGGTTTGAAAAAAAGGACAAAAACGTAATTTCAGGAAATAGAACCGGAAAACGAGGTGAACCGAATTCGAAGCCTTTGGACCCGTTTTTTTATTTACTCCCCCATTTCTGTAGCTTCATTTTGCTTCCTCCATTGCTCTCCATTGTCGTTTATTCCCTTATTCGAGGTGACGGATCCTCCATCTCCGAGAAGCTTTTATCGTCTCCTGCTCTCAATTTCCTGTAGAACACGGATTCCTTCGTGCGCCTTTCGATCTGAGTTTCATTATTTGGCTTCATCGATTTGATTTACAGTGCCATTTCGATTCTTATATCGTGATTTCTCGATCTGGGTTCTCGTTTTAGAGTTGTGATGATTTGAATCAATCGGGTCCCATGAGTGGATTCTCGATCTGCGTTTGTTGCGTGAATAATCCCTCGCTTTTTGTAGATCGACATTTGCTTAAATCAGGCGATTTTGAAGTGACAGTGTGATGTTTTCCTCTGGCTTTTAATCATCTTTCTCGTTTTTCTGGTTAGTGTTACTTAATTTCATGGCATCGAATCTGTAATGTGATTCTGGATCTGGAATATTCGCCATCTCCTCGTTTTTCTGCTATTAAGGTTTTTTTGTTCAAAGTGATTGTTATTTTTTGTTTCTCTATTTTACAATTTGAAATCTCGTATATTTCTTTGCAGAAAGTAGAAAATGGCAGACGGTGAGGACATTCAACCCCTTGTTTGCGACAATGGAACAGGAATGGTTAAGGTACTCTTTGTAAAAAACCTACGACTTCTGTTCAGTTGTGATCTTCAATGTCTTGGTCTTTTCAACCTCATAGGGTTTGTGTTTCATGAATCTGATCTGAAATGATAAGTTGATAACCATCGACATAAAAGACCGGACCTTTTCATGATTGTACAATGTAATTCATATAATGGAGAAAGGGTCAACATATACTATGTTGTCTTGTCTAAGGTTATGGTTGTGTATTTATTGTATTGTAATTGTTTCCTAAGGCTGGATTTGCTGGGGATGATGCCCCAAGGGCTGTGTTTCCGAGCATTGTGGGCCGTCCTCGCCACACAGGGGTGATGGTGGGAATGGGTCAGAAGGATGCATATGTCGGGGATGAAGCTCAATCCAAGCGTGGGATCTTAACCCTAAAATACCCGATTGAGCACGGAATTGTCAGCAACTGGGACGATATGGAGAAGATTTGGCACCACACTTTCTACAACGAGCTCCGTGTTGCTCCCGAGGAGCATCCCATTCTTCTCACCGAAGCTCCTCTCAACCCAAAGGCTAACCGTGAGAAGATGACCCAGATCATGTTCGAGACTTTCAATGCCCCGGCCATGTATGTCGCCATCCAGGCTGTCCTTTCCCTTTACGCCAGTGGCCGTACAACCGGTAAGTGAAGCCTAAGCCTTGTCATGTAAAGTTGATTCCTTTATATCCATCAATGAAGGGTTTGATTTTGGGAATATCTCATGCCCTTTGTGCAGGTATTGTGCTCGACTCTGGAGATGGTGTTAGCCACACTGTCCCTATCTACGAGGGCTATGCGCTTCCCCATGCCATCCTACGTCTTGACCTTGCAGGCCGTGACCTCACTGATGCTCTGATGAAGATCCTCACCGAGCGTGGTTACTCTTTCACCACCACAGCCGAGCGGGAAATCGTCAGGGACATAAAGGAAAAGCTCTCTTACATTGCCCTTGACTATGAACAAGAGCTCGAGACAGCGAAAACAAGCTCTGCCGTGGAGAAGAACTACGAGCTACCTGATGGGCAAGTGATCACCATCGGATCAGAGCGTTTCCGTTGTCCCGAGGTTCTTTTCCAGCCGTCTATGATCGGTATGGAAGCTGCTGGAATCCATGAAACGACCTACAACTCCATAATGAAATGTGATGTCGATATCAGAAAGGATTTGTATGGTAACATCGTTCTCAGTGGCGGAACTACCATGTTCCCGGGGATTGCTGACAGAATGAGCAAAGAGATCACTGCTTTGGCTCCGAGCAGCATGAAGATCAAAGTCGTTGCCCCGCCCGAGAGGAAATACTCTGTCTGGATTGGAGGGTCTATCTTGGCCTCCCTCAGTACCTTCCAGCAGGTATAGGCCCCTATCAAACCCTCCCTTATAACTGGAGCATTCCCATCAGTTCTCCGCAGTTAAAACCGAACAGGGATTTCCTCTGAATGTGTTTTCGGATTATGATTTTTTTTGCAGATGTGGATCGCGAAGGCAGAGTATGACGAGTCTGGCCCGTCGATTGTTCACCGGAAGTGCTTCTGAGCTCAAAGTTCAAACCCTTCTCAGCCGTCGGGATTTTCTGGTTATCCGTTACTGGTTTTATCTTTGTTTCGATGATCGTTGGTTTTGTTCTCGGATTCCGACCAAAAGACTTTTTTAAGAACGAACTTAAACCTGTTTGTAGCATTGTTAAAAGAAAAATTTTGTCTTGCTCCATTTTTGTTGTTCAAGTTCAAAGAGCACTACTTATGTTTCAGAAGACCCATCTCCATAGAAGATTGGGTTTATAGTGATAGAGTGTCACAGAAACATGCGAGAGATGAAATCAAAAATCAAAAATAAAAAACCAAACCAAAAAGCTTAACATAAACATTACAAGAACCAACACTTGCAAGTTTCCAATCACTCATTCATCTCTAGCATCACCAGACATGATTCTCTTGTCTGTCCGGTCATGGCCGGTCTAGCCTTGGCCTGCAACCCACCTGCTCAAGAAACTTGGTCAGCCTCAGGTGCTTAGCCACCCACTGATCGGCCAATTTCTGCTCCTTCGCCTCCGCATCTCTCCTCAGTCCCGAGATCTGCTCTCTGTACTCGTTCTCGATCTTCTCCATCGCTGTCTTCTGCTCCTCCCTCAGAGCTTTGATCTTCTCCTCTATCTCCTCCATCTTCTCACGTCTTCTACACGTTTTCTCTGACTCGAGCTGCAGCTCTAGCCTTCTTAATCTCCATGCCGCCTCCTTCTTATGCTCGGCCCATGCTCGGTGCCCTTCATCCAATTCTCTGCAACACTCCACAAGCTCGGCCAAGAACAGACCCTCGCTGCTACAACCGGGCATTGAAGGGTTTATCCCGTGACCTGGTTGAATACTCCCTAAAACCAATCCCGGGTTGTTCTCAGTTGCCCTCTCGGGTGGCTGCAGCCACGGGATGGGCGGTGGAGGAGTGGCTGCAGCCATGGTCGATGGAGATAAGCTAAGGGTCACAGAGGGAGACCTAGGTGGCCTCACATTGTTGGGGTTACAGCCGTTCGAAGTGGCTAACCATGGAGGTATCACCGGGTTATTATGAGACGGGTCGTTGTGGAGAAATCCGCTGTTCGAATTCGCCATTACGAGCGAGGAGGAGGACGTCGAGGAAGATGCAGAAGCACCGGCAATGGACCGTTCCTTCACGAGCTTCTCGGCGAAACTCTCGAGAATTCTATCGTACTTGCTCTCGTCTATAGGCTCAACTCTCTTACTACTCTCCTTCTGCTCTCTCTGTTGCTTCTCCTTGAACACTTCCCACCACTTTCCCAGCCTCTTCGCTGTCCTTCCGGGCACTTCTGCCGCAATTTTCTTCCACTTGTTGCCGTGTTTGGCCTGAAGACGGATCACTAGTCTCTGTTCTTCCTCAGTCAATGACCCTTTCTTGATCCCTGGCTTGAGGTAGTTCTTCCAACGCTCGAGACAGGACTTGGCGTCACGGTTCAGGGGCTTGTTCATGCGTTCCGACACTAAGTGCCATTCTCTCGGACCAAACTGCTTCACGTAAGCGCGTAACAATGCATCTTCTTCAGCAGTCCAACGTTGCCTCTCCTTCATCTCCTGGATCTGACATCACCCCTTCCCATCTCCACGAACCCACCATCATTCATCTGCAATGTCGCCATAAAACCAGGAAATTCTTAGTACCCATCAGTGAAATTCTCCAGCTTTTAAGCTCAAAAGATCGAAACCCACCCACAAATCTAGAATCTTGAAGCAAACAAGGCATGAAGTGATAAATTTAGATAAGATTTTCTTCTTAGGTTCGAGGCACCAAACAAAATCCATGGGAAAATCTCATTTAAGAGATGCAGTTTTCAGGAGTCGTGAATGAATAAACTTAAAAAAGTCAAGAACTTTGTAAAGATTCCAATCATACAATTCCATAATAAGAATATATCTCTCTCTGGATTTCCTCGGGGACCAAACAAATCCAAAGTATCTGGTTCGAACCGATTCTCCACACCCAAGAGGGGACGAAAATGGAAACTGAAAAACAGCATACTAATGCAGAAATCGGAGATGATACAAAGGAGCAAACAAAGCTCACCAAATTCTCTTCCAATGGAAAATCCCAAACTCCACGGTTCTTTCCATCTGAAATTTTCTCTCACTTTCCCGTCAGCCAAACAGCAGAAGAATTGGGAAATGGAGAGAAAGGAAGAGACCCAGGAGCTTTAAAAACCAGACTACGTGCAACGATTAGACTACAGAGACCGCAAAAAAAATAAAAGAAAAGTTTTTTTTTTTCATGTGAAGAAAAAAAAAATTAAAGAAGAGAGAAACAGGGGAAAGGGTTTACCGACTGAGACAACGTCGTCTTCATTTTTTCACAAAAGAGGGAGAGAAAAGGAAACTCTCTCCCTCTCCCTCTCTGACAGTGGGGCGTGAAAATAGCGCACGCGCGTGGCGCGTGGGGATAGATTTCCCCTCTCCAAAGTGACGTCACCATGGGCCGTGTCATGATGTCATCTTCGCCGCGAGTGAGAGAAAAGATCCCGGCCTCTGTCTTATTGGGCTGTTCCATTCTTGTTTTTCGATCAACTAAAATGCGCCGTCCCCATTTGTTAAAATGCGCCTTTTTCGCGGCTTTTTTTTTGTCTTGACCAAAGCTGTTGTCATGTCACAGTAATTGTTTGGTGAAAAAAATTTAACAGTAATTGTTTTTTAAGTATATATTTAATATTTTTATGGTTATTGATTTCATGAGGTGGAAATAACGAGGAATTGTGGCCGTTGATTTGGTTTGGCAGTTAAAATTCCCATCAGTTCTTGTCCGAGAAGATTTGTTCATCTAGGGATCTAAAAGTCTGTTCGGTCATTTTTTTTTTCACCACAATTTTATTATTATTTACTAACATTTTATTTGATTGAAACACAGTTGAAGGTAAAAATGATCTTCACGTATATGTAATTTGGAAGTGGTGGGAGGAGGGACACGTGTCAGAAAAGGGAATGGGTATCTTTTCGAAAAGCATGAAGGCTATGTGGTCCCCGCATGCCCAATAGGTGAAATCTTTTTCCTTTGTTGTTCCATCACATCCCACACTGCTTCACTTAACAGGTTTTGTCTATTTGCTAACACGCGCCTCATCTCCCGCGCGCACGTTAGCACCCTCCTCCGCCAATTTTGTTTATTTTATTTTATAATAAGAATCTCAACATTCACAAATTTAAATGATTTTGAAGATAATTTTATTAAAAATATAATGATAAAAATTGAATTTGTTTCATCAAAATATGAAAACTGCAGCTTTGATGGGTCGAATTTGTTTTTTTTTTATTCATGCAAATTTATTATAGATATGACCCTACGATATGGACATATCCTAAAATTGGTAGCCGATATGACTTTATATAAAATAGCATCCCATCTTCCCATTCCCACTGTCACATCTACAAATCTCAAATAATAACCAAAATTAAAATTGTAGACAAAATTTACCAATTTCGATTCAATTCATATTATTGAATTATATACATATATTAAAATAGCAGATTTAAAATAAATTTTGGATTTTAATATCTTATTAATCATTTGTTAAAATTAAATTATTCTGTCAAGGCGACAAAAAATATTCAAAATTATGTGCCACATGGCGCTTAGTGGGGCCCATGAGAAAAGGAAGTGGGCCTAATGGGCCGGAGACTGTGGATAGTCCGGGTTTTGCGGCACAAAGCGACAGACTCTGAAAGGGACTCCACCTTCTGAATCCTTCACAAGAGCCTCTCTCCTCCTGTCAGTGACACGTCACATCTCTCTTTTTTTTTTCTTTTCTTTTTTTTCTAATTAATTTTTAATCATTCATTCATATGTATATATATATATATGTATATATATATTCTCCATGTGTGTGCATCGTACTGTTACACCCACTTCTTCCGACAGTTCTCCAAAGACGCCTTGATTTTCACACAACTAAATTACTTGTAATAATGACCCGTCTACTATATATTGTCTGAAAAATACAATAACGAAGCAAGGATTTTTATTGGGTCCAGTGTCATCAGTTAAATAATTTTTTTTGTAAAAGAGCATTATAATTTGTATTAAAATGATGAGGGTGGGAAGAAATATTAAATTAAAAAGAATATGGAGAAGGAAAAATAAATAAATAAAAAAAGGAATGAGGGGTAAAAATGGAAAAGCAGAGAAAACTAGGGAAATGACATTTCATATGAATTGTAAAATTGAGGCAGATCCTCTTCCTCATTTTCTCTCTGCCCGCTCTTCACTTTTCCTTCTCCAGCTTTTTCATTTAATTTCCTTGTCTACTTTTTATTTTTTATTTTTATTTATCAAAATAACGAGTTCTTTAAAATATTTATAACTGAGAGATTATTTATTGCTAGCTGAATCAAATGACGTTCTTTAGGTAAATTATCAAAATGACTTTAAGGAATGAGCTTAGCTAACAGCGTCAATAAATATATATATATATATATATATATATATATTATGAAAAATCGTCAAGTCTTAGTACCTTTTGGGATTTTATGGTTCAAATTGTTAGATAGATAATTCATTTATTTGGATATCAGATGAATAAAAATTTTCCAATAAAATTCCTGATTAAATGCCCCTATAAAAGAGGTATTTTGGGTTTAATTATTTTGCCGGATTTTCAGTTTTCGAAAAGATTATGGTTATTTATTTTTAGATTGGATTTATATATTTGATTTTTACACAATTCATAATAATAAATAAAAAACTGTAAATCTAGCCGACTCTACTCTATGTAGCATTAGCATCAGGAAGTGTTTTTTTTTTCTTTTCTTGAAAATGAAATCCAAAAGGGAAACATGGTTGAAGACTTGCGCGCATACGCAATGAATGTGCATTTTTACAGGCCCATTGTCAAGATATATTAGATTTATAATACCATAAGCCGTCTTAGCTCAGCGGTAGAGCGCGTGGCTTTTAACCACGTGGTCGTGGGTTCGATCCCCACAGACGGCGACACGTAGCCCAATGAATGTACATTTTATTTTTTTCATTTTTAACGAGATCATTTGTTGAAAACATAGCTTCAACAATTTTACTGAAACACGGTTTAGAAAAACTCATGAATTTACAGATTAAAAAAAAAATGTGAATTATATACAGATTACATATTTGATTGTGGGCATTTCAACTCAATATGGTGAGGCTGTGAAGCTAAATAATTTGATAGACCTCGCCTTGAAACTTCGCAGCTTGGTAGCTCGTGAACCTGAAGTCATCGTCTTCGGCACTTGCCTTCCCTTATGTTTAGGATACTATTGTTATGTAATCTCTCCTCAAATCCTGCACGTCTCTAAGCATAATATACAGAAAAATCACTTTTGCTCTCACTTTTAGTAGATTTTATTATTTTTGGTCAATTGTGGATTCCATATTCATATCTTCAGTTCCTCAAAATTTATAATGCCAAATTGAATGCATCTTAAATGTGATTCTGTATTCACATCTTAAGTTTCTCATCTGGGTATCATTAAAAACATCCAAAAATCGGAAGCGGAAAGTTCTTCCCGGATAAAGCCTGACCAAAGTTTCAGTTCGCCGGAGCGACATTGAAGGACGGTCGGAAACTGTTTTGTTTTTTGGTGGAAAAGAAATGGATCTCGCTGTCTCCGTGTTTGGTTCCCGAGAAAACGGTGGAAAATATCAGTCCATTAGTATTGCAAGTCTCTGATGATATTTTGTCCGAAAACAAAAAAAAGGTAAATCTGAACATTATTATTATCAAATTATCATGGTTTTTAGTGGAAGGGGATTCCATCTTCAAGAATGGACCAGCAATATATTCTTATTAAAAAGATATAGTTTTTCCCAAAATACTTAATTTATTAAGGAAATTACTTCTCAGACACCCATGTAGCATTAAGCATATGTTAGAGAATAAAAAAATAAAATAAAATGAAACATGCAATAATTATAATGTACAACATGACATGAGTTCGCTAATGTGTGTGTATATATATATATACATACGCAAGAAACAACGAATAGCCAATGGCTCGAGATGCCATTGCGTGTTTTGTAAAATAATCTCTAGAAGAAACAGGAAAGGACAAATTACAGAGTTGTAGGTTTTAGATTTAATCAACGACAGAGCTCAACACAAATGCTGTTTATCCTCGAGTTCGACGGATTCGGCAAGATATATGTTCCTGATTTCCCGTTGTTCAAGCAAGTCACGCTCAGCTGGCTGCCCGTTTGCGTCGTCTGCATATAGATACAACAGTTACATTCGATTCAAACGTGTTAAGAGGCATTGGCATTTAGGGTTAGGGTTTAGGGTTTAAGTTTTTAAAGGTTTAGGGTTCACTTACCGAGCAGGAGAGTGGTTCGCGGTTGCAGCTCCATTTCGAAGTGGGTATGCAGGAAAGATAATGACACCATGAACAGTGCTTGTTTCCGTCCACGTTGTTGAAGAGGGCAACCAATCCGATCACGAACCTGAACGAGTAAGACCTGGTCAGTGTTGACGTTACCGAGTTCATAGCTTTATCGAGAATTCCAGGTTTTATGCATTTTCATTTCAAACGAAAGATGATAAGAGGCGGAAGCGTAAGAAACATATCGTATACCCGGCGATCAGAAGGACTAGTGAGATGGTCCACAACAGGCATTGGTAAATCTTGAATCTGTGTGTGGAGGCAGCAGAAGAAACTCCACCAGGAGCCGGTCTTTGATTTATCCATCCGAAATGGGGACGGATCAGAAGGATGAACCCTAGAAGAAACCCCGTAGCAAAACCCCCGATATGAGCGAAGTTGTCGACGCCCGGAAGCACACCCATACCGAGGTTTACCACCACGATTACCACGAGAGTAACAATGGTCACCACCTGCACAAATCATAGCAATAACACAATCAAGTATCCAATCTTTATACCGAATCTTCCAAATCTTTATATCTCATCGTCATTCATTACCTTGTTAGTATAGATTGTCCAATTGATGATGATCTCAGAGAGCATTCCACCGAGTAAACCAAACACGGCACCAGATGCACCGACGGAGATGTTTGTTCGGAGGAAAAGAGCCGACAATATGCTCCCTCCGAACCCGGAAACGACATAAAGCAATCCGATCCTTACTGGAAACAGACAAAATCCCAACAGAACAATGATGTTATTGCATCAAAGATACGGCCAGATTGCCATGAAACAAGGATTCAAGAAAGTTTGGTACAAAGAGTTGATGTGAGAGATTTACTCACTGAATCCGAATTCTCTTTCCATGCGTATTCCAATGAGAAGAAGAGTTAGCATGTTCACTAGCAGATGAACAACTCCTCCATGTAACCAGTTGCAAGAAATCAGACGCCATCCTTCTTGTTGCTGAAATACTTTTCTCACATCTAAACCTCCCATCTCTTGTAATCTGTACCAATTAAAATCGACAAGAATCAACCTTTGATATCAGATTATCAATTGAATCTCTCTACTCTGCTTTTCAATTGTAATCCATATATACGATCCGTATAAACAGAAATAATCAGATGAATCTTCAATATCACAGAGTAAAAGAGAGACACATCTCGAGAAATTTCGAGATTTCCCCCCAAAATCAAACAGCTGCTTCACTCGAACTTCACTCGTCTTCTTCTTCACGCAAAACCCATCCGATTTTATTTTATTTTATTAAATCAAATCTTTCGTGGACAGACGGCGATGAAATCGGGAAAAACAAAGAACCCTAGAAACTTACGTGAGCGAGGAAGGACCCAGAAGAGGATTCTCTCTGGTAGGCTGAAACGAGAACCGACCCAAGAAATCGGCGACGCAATCCCCAGATTTCTTCGGGCAATTGTTGACGAACATGGTGATCACGAACATGACAACGTTGGCGACCACGAAAACGGGTATGATCCAAGGAACCCAACTCCTGAACTGCTTCACTTCACTGTACGCCACTCGATTCTGTCTCTCCGACAGATTCCGAGAAGCCGACTCCAACTCGACAGGGTATACGGTGTTGTCTCTCTGACGGGAATTTCCCCAAATCGGGGCGGTTTCGGATTCCGTCGCACCCATTGAGGAATCGAACTCGGACGATGAAAATTCAAAGGATTCGAGGAGAAATCTGAATAGGGTAGAGAGAAATTAGGGTTTTTTATTCTGGGTTTAGTCGGTGTGAAGCTCTTGAGAAATTTCCACCGCAAAGGAAAAGAGAGGTCTTTAGAAATTGCAGTGTCTTGAGAATAGAGTCAGTCAACGGCCCTTCACCTATGCAGATTTGCTTTTGATTGCCTCACACGTTTTCTCAATCCTAAATGGAAAAAAAATATATACGATTACAAGAAGTCTATATACAAATAATCACGCGTATACATACATCTCTATATATATATATATATAAACAATTATTCCATCTATTGAATTTTGTTTTTATCTGACCATATTGTGGTGGTTAGGTCTTAGGTCACCACTTTACTTGACCCTCAAGACTTTCTTGCGCAAAAAGGAATTTAAAAATCTACATTATTTATTAATCCCTATCCCTACTTCTTTCAAAGCATTTATTATTCTCGTTAAATCCCCAATATTTATAAATTATTATAGTATTTATTATATTATACTTAGTTCATTTAAAGATAAACAAATATATTATATTTTACACATTCAGTGGATCGCCCTTCTCAATTTGCCATTTGACTTATTAGTTATAACCTAGTTCACACTAGTTTTTTTATTATTTTATTTGGACATTTATAATTGTGTCAAACACGGAGATATATAGGTTAGTTATCTTGGGATTCATCTTCTGATACCAATAAATTAGTCTTAATTTTTTAAAATTATTTATTTAAATTAATAAAAACAGTATTAATATTATATATATATATATATTCCAATAAAATCATATTAATATTGGTTCTCATTTTTTTGGTAAAATATTGTTTCTCATTTATTCTTGACGCTTTAATAATATATTTTTAGATTTGTTGTGTTATGAAAGATTGTAAAATATTAATAAAGTAACACACCAAGAGTTCAGAAGAGAAGAGAAGATAACATCAAATACATGAAACATAACATAAAGGTTTTATCAATAAAAAAAACATAACATAAAGGAAGAAAGATTGTATAAAAATTGGCAAGACCAACTAAAATATAGTCAAATGGTGGTGACGTGTACTTTATGGTTCAAACATTGATTGGCGACGAGGAAATATTCAAACAATGCTGATTTCAATCTCTTATAATATTAGGCTTGATATTAAATCTTTGCCTAGTACATATCATTTCAAAAAAGAAATTATTTTGCTAAATAATATTCATAATTTCACGATTTATATTACAAGTATAATCTGGTACAAATCCTATAATCCACCAATAATAATAATAATAATAATAATGGATTAATAAAAAAGAAGCCCTCAAATTCGATGATACAAAGCCCAGGACAAAGAAATGGATCAAAATGTGGAAATTTCTGAAATATCAAAGTGGACCTTTGTCTATTTATATTAGGCCTTATTAGGCCCAATTCATATTTGGGCCGAAAGTTACGTGGAATCGACTTTCTTCACGGCGCGTGGCCTCCCTTTTTGGATAAGGCAGTTAAACCGTTAACCTGCGAGTGAGAGAGAGAAGAGACGAAGAAGAAAACGAGTTATAAGAAAATTAACTTTTTGGTCTTCAAAATTTATAGTTTGAGGAGTAAACAACGGCTAAATTCTTGCCACGTGGCCGAAATACACTTTTTTTAATCCAAAACCCGATTCGAAAGAATAAAAAACAACAGAGAACGGTTTTAGGCAGTTTGAATATGTGAAGGAGATGAGGATTTTATCCAAGTATAGTGGACAGTCGTCCACGTGTCGGAAGCAGAGCTGATGTGAGAAAGAGTGGATCACCCCCCAAACCAGAGGAACTGATCCAAACTGTTCGGAGGGTTTAGGGCAATGCCTAGAAAACCGTCATTTAGTTTCAGCCAAGAAAAAAAACAGAACAAATCTCCATTGTCGACATGTGTAATCTCAAACTGTGTTCGTGTTTTTCGGGACATTTTATTTTGTGGTTTTCATGGGGGTTTTGACCGCACAGACTCAGACGCAGCTTTAAAGTCGGGTGTTTTTCCGAACCATGTTTTTCTCTGCATCTTCGGGGTTTTTTTTGGGCCATCGGTGTTCTTCATGATCCAATTCTTGCTTAAAACCCTCTTTGTTTCCCCCTTCAAATAATCCGAAATCAAACCCAAACCGCCATTAACGACAAGGATCTTGAAGCTCTCTCCTGTTTTTCTCCTCGTACGTGTGTTTTACATCTGATTTTGAAGTTCGGATTTCTGTTTTTTTTGCTAACCGGACCGGTTATCACTTTCAGATCGAAGAAACAATCAATCTTGTTTTGCGTTTCGAAGAACATATGTTGGACTGCGGTTTCAATGGCTACCAGCTTCCAGTGGTTCCTCGAGCCTGTAGATCACCGAGAGTGAGTGACCTTCTGCGTCATTCCAAAGTTTTCTTGTTCCTTAATGTTCTGAAAAAAAAAGTTTCACAGGATTTTGCCATTTTTCTCAGGGACGGGCCCCGATCACAAAGAGATCCATCAAGAATCAAAGAGACGATTTCGAGATTTCCGCCCGAGTGGTCGAGAAATTCTCAGACGAACGTGAAAGCAAAGCATCTCTCGACACACTAAGCCGAGAGACAGAAGATATAGAAGAAGAAGAAGACGAAAGAGAAGAGAGAAGCCCTGTCAGTAACTTACTGGAGGCAATGGAAGTAGAAGTGAAACCCATTCCATGTGTTACTCGGGAGAGAACTCCGAATGTTTCTTTGTCTAAAGACTGGTTAGCTCTCGGTCCTTCCATGGCTAACTGCTCATTGAAACGAGAAGATTGCAGAGTAGAAGAGCCGACAAGAAGCGAAGAAGGAGACGAAAAGAAACCCCGAACCTGGAAGAGCG